>NC_054831.1:64009389-64299389 GCF_018345385.1 Vulpes lagopus
AGTCCAGGAGAGTAGACCGGTCTTCCTTCAAAAATACAATTTGGAGGGGTTCCTGGGTGGCTCAGTGTGTTGAGCATCTGCCTTCAGCTCAGGTCATGATTCCAGGGTCCTGGGATTGAGCACCAAGTCAAGCTCCCTGCTCAATAGGGAGTCTGCTTCTCCCCCTCCCTCTGCCTCTCCCCCTTCACCCATCTACTCATGCTCTCTCTATGGCTCTCTCACAAATAAATTAATAAAATCTTAAAAAGCATACGATTTGGAAAATGCAATAAGAATAGACTGTCTATACAATGGAAACACATTCAAAGAGTCAGTCATTTTAGGGCAGTACATAAAATACGCCAGGCTCACCTCCTATCTTAATGTTCAACTACTTTGCTGTCAGGAAGTTCTCCCTTATATGCAATGTAAATCACTTAGTAACTGAGGAGAATATCCTAGTCATTTAACCACAAATATCATGGCTGAACATCCTCTATCATGAGTGGGGAGGAGCAGAGGGAGTGAGAGAAAGAGGATCCTGAGCAGACTCCTTACTGATTGTGGAGCTGCACATGGGGCTTGCTCCCTTGACCTCAAGATCATGACCCAAGCTGAAATCAAGAGCCAGTTGCACAACCAACTGAGTTCCACAGGTGCCCCAGGAAATACACTTTTTAAAAAAAGTTTCATTTGGGATCCCTGGGTGGCGCAGCGGTTTGGCGCCTGCCTTTGGCCCAGGGCGCGATCCTGGAGACCCGGGATCGAATCCCACGTCGGGCTCCCGGTGCATGGAGCCTGCTTCTCCCTCTGCCTGTATCTCTGCCTCTCTCTCTCTCTGTGACTATCATAAATAAATAAAAATTAAAAAAAAAAAAAAGTTTCATTTAAGTAATCTCTACACCCAAGATGGGGCTCAAACTCACGGCCCTGAGATCAAGAGTCTCACGCTCTTCTGTATGAGCCAGAGAGGTATCTTGGTAAATACACTTTCAAGTAAGGAATATTAGAATATTAAGTTTGGTGTGTGTGTGGGGTAAGTTTTCTCTTTGTAAATTATTTTAAGAAAGTTACAGATCAATTACATAGATGTTGTATATCAAACATATTAGTAATGACACTAATTTTTTTAGTGCCTGTCATGATTCTCAGTGATGTTGTGAAGAAAAGACTAGAACAGTTTATTGGTTGGGCCTGGCAGAGAGTTAGCTTAGGGATCTAAGATTCTGCTGAGAATAGCAGCTGTTACTATGCTCTATTTACTCTATCTTCCCACTGCTCTGTGAGCATCGTGGTGTATCCCAGCACCTGCTAGAGAGTCATTGTCAATGGTTATTGAGTTAATAAATAAAAGATATGACTGGATCAGAGCACAGTATCCTTGAGGGATCATTGGAAAAACCAGAGTTGCATCTAACATTTAATAATGTTTAATGGGATGGCAAGAATGGAGAAAACAAGCTTAGAAAGTTTTAATTTTTGTCTTGCTTTTGAGAGGAGAGTGGGACAAATTTCTGTTTTAAAATCTAAAATCCACTTCTAAATATATTTGTATTTATCTATAAATTATTGAATGATTTGAGGGGTGACCCTGTGTTTTTAAGAAAGTGTGCCTCACACATAGTTTTAAAATTGCAGATGATTAGGGAATTGATAAGGGAAGTGACTTTGTAAAAAGAGGCTAAAACAGGGACTAATAGAGAAAGAAAGTGAAACTTCTCTCTCTCAAATGGGCAGGAAGAAATGGTTGAGAGTATAGGAGAAGTTGGATATCCAGAAACCTTCAGGGTTTGAGAAGATTTAATCAAAAAAGTTCAGCCCTCTTTACTCAGTGTAGAGATGTGGTTAGTTTGTTCTTTCCAGTTTGTATGAGAAACTGAGAGGCGAAAGGTCAGAGGGAATGGGATATTACCAGAAACATAATATATATTTGATTAATCAGCACAAATAGCCCAAATAGGGCAAATAGCCTGATGATTGGCTATTAAAGTGGGAAAACCCTGACAGCGGTAAGAAACCACCAAGTCTTTTTGTTGCCAGACTTGGTCTGAATTCCCAGAACCTTGGCCAAAACCAGGAGAAATTTAATAGAAGTGGGATTTCTAATCAAGGTCAGGGATAAAGTCAAAGATGGACCAAATTGTGACAGATGCCAGTGATGGGTAGAAGGAGGAAGCCAAGGCTTTGTGAATTTTGCTTTATTTTATTTGTAGAGGTGGCATTTTCTGTTTAGTCGAGGGTTACTGCATTGATAGTTTAAAAAGAACGATCGAGGAATTATGTTCACCTTGCACTTAAACTGTAATCTTAGTAAAGCCTGATAGTTTCATGGCTGCAAACAAAACTTTCTGCCTCTCAGGGAGTTACCAGCCTTATCTCAGATATAATTTGGAGGAGTCAATAAACTTCTTAAAACCTGAATTTATAATGTAAAAATGATAATGGTATAAATCAGTGAACACATTCTAAGACTCATTAAGAGAGTGTCAGATAGTATAATAAAACAAATTCAGTCAGAAACCCAATTTCATTTTTTAATATTTTATGTATTTTGAGAGAGAGAGAGAACAAGCAGGAGGAGGGGCAGAGGAGGAAGGAGAAGCAGGCTCTCCACTGAGCAAGGAGCCCGATATACGGCTTGATCCCTGGACCCCGAGATCATGATCTGAGCCACAGGCAGATATTTAACTTACTGAACCACCCAGGCAACCCCAGAAACTCAATTTCAAATCACTGGGCTATCTAATGCAATATGTCATTAGACATTTATCATCACTCCATTCCTTTTGCTTTAGACTAAAGGTCTATACAATGATCCCCTGAGCCTAACACAGTGTCTGGCACATTAGGAAGAACCCTATAAATGTGTATTTGATAAGTAAATGAATGGTTCATTCATAAAGACTATCATCTATCATTTATCTATCATCTATCTATCTATCTATCTATCATCATCATCATCATCATCATCATCTATCTGTTATACTCTATGTCTGCTCACTCAATAGGAATTTGCAGTCTAATTGAGGGAGACCCACTAATAGCTATGTTAGTCCCTACACAGTAAGTACTATGATAATACTAGGAAGAAAGCATTTCCCAGCACATATTCCTTAAGAGGAAGGAAGTAATTCTAATTTGGGCATCCTGAAAGCTTTATGATGGAAATCACATTTGATCTGGCAATGAAAAGACAGGAACTCAAAGCAGTGCATTCCAGGTATGAACATGTAAAGCGTGGTGGGGGAAGGGGAACAAATGGCCCAGCTAAATTACAGATTGCATGGCCCACAAACTGGAAGACAAGCTGAAAGGGAAAGGTTGAGTTGGATGTTGGAGTGCTTTGAACACCCCACTTCTGGGGCCTCATCTCTTTCTCTAATGGGGGTGATCCTAGCACCCTTTATACACCCCAGAAATAAAAATTTCTAGTACATGGGGATCCCTGGGTGGCTCAGCGGTTTGGCGCCTGCCTTTGGCCCAGGGCATGATCCTGGAGTCCCGGGATCGAGTCCCACGTCAGGCTCCTGGCATGGAGCCTGCTTCTCTCTCCTCCTGTGCCTGTGCCTCTCTCTTTCTCTCTCTGCATCTATCATGAATAAATAAATAAATCTTTAAAAAAATTTCTAGTACATAACCTCAATATATGAATACCAACTTCTGACTCACATATTAATATATGCTACTATAGTTATATATTCTATTCCTTGTCTAGAAAAGCTAAGTGAAGCTTTTCTATAATGAAGAATATTTTTTATGAATATGAACTAAAAGCTATTAAAATTAAGAATAATATTCATACCTTGTGGTTCAGGCTTTCCAATACATTTTCTGTAAGTATTTATCCTACAGAAATGGCTTTTGAAATGGGCAGAGATTTACAAGCTCATTTGAAAAATATTTATTCAGAGCCTACAATTTTCCAGACACTCTACTGGGCACTGGGATTGCAGTGGAGGAAAAATGGATACACCCCTGAAGTCACGAAGTTCACATTCGATTAGAGGCATTACTTTAATCAAATAATCACACAAGTACATGTAAAACTTGAGTTGGATCAGACAAGAGTGGAGAGATTCATGGTATGATGGGAGAGTGTATTAGGAAAGCGAAGCAAATTTAAGAATCAAGGAAGATATCTTGAGGAAGAGACAAATGGGCAGAAATCAGAAGACTAAGTAGGAGTGAGAGTGTTCCTCGTGGCATTGTTTGTAATAAATAAAAATGTGGAACAACGTAATTACAAAAATGATTAAATAAACCATCATCATATAGCCATTTACTGGAATACTATCCATCTATTAAAAAGAAGGAGGTATTACCATGGAAACAAATCCAATATGTATTGCCAAATTGTATATACCATATTTTGTAGAATTCCATTTATGTTCCATATGTATAAAAAATGTTCCAAGAACATTTGTATATGCATGTGTATAAAAAAGATATATACACATATGTGCATACACATTGAGAAATACATAGTTTGCTTTAGGGATTATGGTAGATTCTCATTCCCTACCTTAAATATTTGATTATGTTTGAATTTTTCCTAACTATATTATGTTTATAATCATAAAAAAAGTTTTTAAAATTAAAGTCCAGATTTTACAACCAGTGTAGAGGCTGAGGTGCCTACACATATCTACACATGTGTAGTAATTATCAATAATCTTGATTAGTGTTTTATACAGTCACATCAAATGCTATTTTAAAGTATACATTAGGGATGCCTGGTGGCTCAGCGGTTGAGCGGCTGCCTTCAGCTCAGGGTGTGATCCCCACATTCTGGGGATGAGTTCCGCTTCGGGCTCCCTGTGAGGAGTCTGCTTTTCCCTCTACTTATGTCTCTGCCTCTCTTTCTGTGTCTCTCATGAATAAACAAATAAAGTATTTAAAAAATAAAGTATACATTAAACCATGTGTTCTGGGAATGGTTATCAGTATCACAAGTGATTCTGAACTAGTGGGACAGAAAGCATAATCATGCTGGCACCAAATTTCAGTCTGGTCTTGCCAGCAGATAAATTAGATGAATTCTTGAAATCCCCTCCTTCTTATCAGTTTCCAAAAGACTGTAGACCATAGAGCAAGATATTTTGTTAAAGGGATAACAATATTCTGTAGGTCCAGGGAGCCATGGCCCTTAGCAATTTACCAGGTCCTCATACTTCTTAATTGCCAAGAATTTGTTAAAACCATCATATAGCATTGCTATATGGTTCTCAACATTTCACATGGATAGGAATCCCCCAGGGCACTTGTAAAATATGTAGATTCCCAGGCCTCACTTTGGATTTGCTGAGTCAGAATTTCTGGGGGATGTCTTGAGATCTGCATTTTTTAAAAAAGATTTTATTTATTTATTCATAAGACACACACACACACACACACACACACACACACACACACACACGGGGGGGGGGGCGGGGCAGAGACTCAGGCAGAGGGAGAAGCAGGCTCCCTGCAAGGAGCCCGATGTAGGACTTGATCCCGGATCCCGGGATCGTGCCCTGAACCAAAGGCAGACACTCAACCCCTGAGCCCCCAGATGTCCCTGAGATCTGCATTTTAAGAAGGTCTTTGGTTGTTCTGCTCGAAATGACACCAAATCCACCTTCAGGAAACATAGCCCCCCTTGGATCCAACCAATTAAGCTCTGCCTTGACAGAGAGGATGTTGGTGGCTTGAAATGAGGAAGATGCTGGAACAAGAACTACTCTCATTTCTGATAGATTTGATTAGTGGATGAAAGGAGAGTCTGAAGCCAATTAGTAAGAATGCTTTTCCTCTTTCAGCTCCTCAGACTTTATGAAAGACAAGACTTCTTAATAAGAGCTGTTTTAGCCCATTATCCATCTTTTGTTTTCTGTGTGAACACTGGCTTATTAATTAGAAACTAGTGCCTTTCTCAGTGGATGCAATCAGTGACATCATGTTCTTGGGGTAGTGAGATGATTTGCCTCAGCCCACAGTGGCGGTTATCTTACAAGGAATCAACTTTAATGGGGGGCAGGGGATAGGTTAGGTGGGGGGAGGAATGGGAAAAGAGGTCCAAGTATATGATGTGAAGGGAAAGTCTTGTCCTGTCAATAATGGGAGAACGCTGTACTTTCTTTGTCTTATGCTGATACTATCAGTGACGTAGTTACTTACTACTATTATTATTTCATAGAGGAGACCATTGACATACTGTAAATATACCTGGCTCTGTAATGCTGATTTCATGTTCTCTTAGAAAAACAACATTCACAGTTCTGTAGTTTATTTTTTAAAGACTTATTTATTTGGGGGGGGGGTGCAAAGGGGGTAGAGGAAGAGAATCTTCAGCAGATTCCCTGCTGAATGTGGAACTCCATGGGGGTGGGGTGGGAGTGGGTGACCTCATCATGGGGTCCCATGATGGGCTCAATCTCATGACCTTCAAGATCAGGACTTGAGCCAGATACAAGAGTTGACTCTTTAACCAACTGAGCCATTCAGGAGCCCCATGGTTTTGTATTTTAAAAAAGAACACATCACTTCTACAATTTACCAGTATTTGATAGAGAATTTATAAAAAAAAAAAAATAGACAACTGTGCATGTGATATAGAGATAGTTTTTGTATTTAAGATGATATTTACACTAATTGTATTACAAATACAAATTAACTGCATTTAACACAAAATCCCACTGTGTGAATTTCAGAGCAGAGAATCAATCAACTAATTTTTATTATTTTCCAGGTGTAAATCTTTTTCCGTATCTCTCCCTTTTGCTCTCTCCCTGGCCCCCTGTCTGCTTTCAGCAAATACTCAGCAAAGCAATGGGAAATACTGCCATCCTTTTCAGAAGACCCTGATAGCCCATCCCAATAAAAAAATTAAGAGGCTAGAAGCATAATATAAGTACTTAATATAAATGATTGCTTTTTTTCCTCCCCTAAAATAATTAGGTATTTTAAGTCCCTCGAGTTAATTCTCAATAAATATTTCAAAATATCCCTATTTGGCCTGATTCTAAAAGTTGCATGCATTCACTTTTAAAAATTAAAAGTTAATAAATAAATAAATAAATAAATAAATAAATAAATAAATAAAAATCTTAAAAAGTTCAGAGAAGTGTAAAAAGTAAAACAGATGCCATTAATAATCTCACCATCCAGAAACTAGAGTTAGAAGTTTACTGCATTTCCTTGCGATCTGTTTTATTAATATATATTAAATTATGTATATTTTGGTTCACGAAGGGTATACAATTATTGTATACACAATTAATTTGTTGGGTATTTAAAAAATATATTTTACTTATTTATTCATGAGAGACACACAGAGAGAGGCAGAGACATATGCAGAGGGAGAAGCAGGCTCCCCACAGGGAGCCCAAAGCGGGACTTGATCCCAGGACCCCCAGGATCATGCCCTGAACAGCAGACAGTTGCTCAACCACTGAGCCACCTGGTGCCCAGTTAGGGCTATTTTCACTTATAATACCAAGAACACTTTACCAAGCTATTACATATTATTTGAAAATGAAATATTTAAGTGGCTCTCCCATTTCTCACCATATAGAGCTACCATAACTTAAGTAGCCTTCACTATTGCTGGACTTTTCAGTAGTTTTTTATTTTTTTGAATTAAAAATATAGGATGAAAACATTTTATTAGTTGATCTTAGAGCTCGGTTTAGAGAAGGAACTGTCTTTGCTCAGGAGATCATCATGCTTAGCTGTTTCTGGACATTAGAGAACTTTAAGAATGTGAAGATCAAATCCAAATTGAAGTTGTCTGTATTTCTGCGTTTAAAACAATGCCCCCCCCCCAACACTTCGGAGTATACTGCACACCTTTGCTTTGTGTGAAACGTTTTGGAAGGATCAAGGAAAGGGCTTGAGTTAGGGGCCGAGAGGCGTGGAGAGTGGCAAATAGTTTCATTGAGTCATGAATGAGATCAAGGGTCCAGAGGTGAACAGAAATAACAGAGACAATGTAAGTGCCCAGGAATTTGCAGAAATATCAGAGGAGGGCACTGTGCTTCCCTAGGGACATAGAACTAAAGGCTCAAGCCAATTTTATTTTAATTTTAAAAGGTCAAGATGACCTCAGTCAACATCTATGAAATAAATAACACTGACAAAATAGGACACAGTTGGATTTTGTTTTTTGATCCACTAGGGCGTCTTTGTCTTCCAATAGAAGAGATTTTAATACACACACACACACACACACACACACACACACGTTAGCTTGTCTTTTGCTCTCAGTTACAAGAAATACTCTGTATAAATTTTTTCGGTTGCACTGTATTTTGCTTTAACCATGAGAACTGTGTTTACTTTGTCTTTTGCACACATAGTAATTTGAAAGTCACATAGTGTTATCAGTTTCCCCAAGAAACAAGTGGAGATTTGCCTGCAATGTGCTAGAAAATGTGCTCAGGAACAGTATCCCCAAGGTATGAGAAATGTAGGACCAGGCTGAGAGAAGCTAAACTGTAATGTGGTTGCAACAGAGGCCTCAGACTAACTCTCATGGAGCTCTGAGATTGGGATGGCCCTTCTACAACATTCCAAATTGAGGTGTGGGGGTGTGAATGGGAGGGTTGGTCAGTGGCTAGCATTTACATTCTTGTATCGACTAGTCATGGATGGGGGCTGCTCCCAGAGAGGGGTCATGTGATCATGTCCTAGAAGCAAAGGAACACCTCCAGCTGAGGGTACTTCTTGGGGAGGGACCCAAGGTAAGCCTTCAGGAGGCAACAGTTCCAGCAGATGGGGTACTAAGGCCTCAGTTCTGAGAGGGAATATTGATGGTACCCACAATGCTCATTACACATAGCTTCTTATTTTTCTACTAGCATTGAGCTATACACTAAAAATACCTGGGCTTCTTTTCTCTCATTTTAATGTCAATAATTATGTTATACTTCAATGGAAAGAATTATTGACTTTCTTTTGGATCAGATGAAAAATTTAGCAGAAATACTTCACTGCCTAGTTTTGGTTGATATAGTTTGACTTTGTGGATGAACATAATTAGCAATATCATGTTATATTTCTGCAAAGTGTATCTTGTCTTTAAGAATTAGTTATGTCGGGACACCCGGGTGGTTCAGTGGTTGAAATCTGCCTTCAGCTCAGGGCGTGATCCTGGAGTCCTGGGATCAAGTCCCATATTGGGCTCCCTGTGAGAGACCCTGCTTCTTTCTCTATGTCTCTGCCTCTCTCTCCAAGTCTCTCATGAATAAATAAATAAAATCTTTTAAACAAAAAAAGAATTAGTTTTGTCAGGGGTACCAGGGTGGCTCAGTCGGTTGGGTGTTTGCCTTTGGCTCAGGTGATGATTTTGGGGTCCTGGGATCAAGTCCCACGTTGGGATCCCTGATCAGTGGGGTGTCTGCTTCCTCCTCTTCCCTGTTGTGCTCTCTCACACTATCTCTGTCTTTCTCAAATAAGTAAATAAAATCTTTTAAAAAAAGAATTTAATGTTTTGTCATTAGTACTATTATATTTTGTAACTATTCCAACATCTTTATAGATTGAACCATCCAAACTCATAAAGGCTAAATATTTATTTTCCTCGATGCCTTCACCTGAATGAACAAATGAATGAAAGAGCCAGAACTGAGGAGCTGCTAACCCCAAAGCCAGCATTCCTTAACCGGCATCTGTACCGCAAAGTTAATATTTTAAAATCTGATCATGGAAAGTTGCACTTTGGCCTGATTTTTTCCCCTTTTTGGTCTCACAGGAAGATGGCATGGAGTTCTAGCAAATCTGTTTAGTTAAAGACTGTAGGGGATCCAAGTTCTTCCAGTCTGTGAAGGCGATGACAGAACAAGCAGGAGACCAGAATCACATTCACTTTGATCCATTCACCCACCACATTGTTTATATTTAATTCTTCTACCAACTTGTCTGAACTTAGGAAATGCACCTTGATCTTAGGAATGCATCAGAAATATGCCACAGCATGACTATGAGCACAGGGCGTGCAAGATGTTGAGTCTACAGCAGAAGATGGACTCTAGAAATCACAGGTGAAAACCAGGTTCTGCACCCTCTCCTTACCTGTTGTATGATACCAACTTTCCAACAAATTGCCAAATCTATTATTCCATCTATTTGCCATTCATTCAAGTGGGAGAGAATGGGGAGGAGTGTAGGATGCAAGATGAGACTAGAAGTATGTTTTGGAGCATGATCCCTCTTGTGTGGATGGCAAGCTAGGGACTTTGCATGTTACCTTCCAATAATAAGCTAACTTTCACAAAACATGTTTTATGAGAGAAGTCTAAGGCATGGATGCTTGGAAATGGTACTCCATTGGAGTTTAAGATGGTGCTCAGCTTACTAGACATATCAGCAATAACTTTCGATTTTAATATGTGGAAGTGTTAGCTATTTGGCTATGAATCGAAAGGAATTTGGATGGAGAGGATGTGGCTTTGTATCATGCAATGTGGTGGCATCATTCTCAAGATTTGGGAAACACTTGCGTGATCTTGTAGGCCCAAGATGTATCATTGCAGGCTAAGTTAGACTTCAGAACAAGAGATGAGATCCCACATCCGGTAAAATTATATTGGATCAGCACTAAGGCCTTTTTTGGCATCTTTGTGCCGTATTACAATTTAAGTTCCTCAATCTTTCATAGATGTAGTCTTTAATTCAGTTCTGCTTTTTTAATTGTTATATGTGGGCACTGTTCGTATCTGTGAATGTTCATTTTATACTAAATGTTTCAAAATTTGTTTTTGGTACTGTATATTCTTTACTTGAATTAGATAAATAATAGAAATTTAATGTATATATATTTTTTCCCTGAAGGCAATCTGCTTTATTAGTAAACCAGTTTTTTACTGACCTGACGTCCACAAATAGACATTTCTTTAGAGCTGATGACAAGAAGTATGATACCATGCACAATTTTTGACTTTCCTTAGACTGCCCTTTTCTATTGCCATGTGAATCTCATTGCATAAGGTTGTAAGTAATTAATTAGCCAATTTGTAAGTAATTCTTTCTGACAATCTAGCCACCTTCCTTTAGGAAGGGTGTAAAATGAGCAATCTAGGGGACATATATTAGATTCATTAATTAAATTAAATGCAAAGCCCAGGACTTTCAGGGATCATGTTTCTTTTGTAAAGTAGACCGACATTTTATAATTAATAATTACATTGCAATCATCTAATGTAAATAGAGCTTGATTTTAAAGATAAACTCATAAAATAACATTCAATATCAAACGTCACTATATGCTAGAGCCTGAATGTTTCTACCATTAGATTTTCAGGTGATAATTTCGCCATGGTTATTATCAAAGAGGAAGTTTTTCTGGAGTTATGAGACTTCCCCCTATATCCTTCCCAACCTTAGAAGAAAATATACTGATGAATGTACCATGCATACTAACATCCTGGGCTATATTGGTAGTGTGACGAGAAGGTCACTTGCCACTTTAGAAAGATGGTATCACACAGGAGGATAATTCTTGCAGCCTGTCCCTACTGCAGAGGGAACAGAACCAGTCTTGGTAATGCAGTCAGATACATCCCATGCAATAGAATCGAAGGTCACTGCAAGGCTCTGCCTACAGCAATGGGGGCTTCCTATGGAACTGTCACCTTGTCTACTTTGCCTGATACATCTTCATGTTGATTGAAAACAGTGTTGAAAAAAGAAAAAAAAAAACAGCGTTGAGTGGCTAAAAATCTGCAAGTGGGTGTTGAATATATGCATATACAAATCAGGATGAGGCTTGATTGGCGCTACATACTGCAAGGTAAAGATTTCTCATAGAGAGCAAGTGAAGTGCGAAGAGGAGATATTAGGGTGGTGGCCTGAGTCACACTAGCGCTCATGTGGTAGGAAGTGTGGGAGCTGCACATAGCTGGGCAGAGACTGGGAGCATGGGCAGATGCTGCAGCGGCAGACTTAGGCCTCTGAGTGGGGTGAAGAAGGAGGAGGAACAAGCAGGTGTGTGTGTGGATGGGCAGGGGAACCTAAGACACATATGCCTAAGCCTGGGTCTATCACCTCCACAAGGTCACTTCCTTCCTTTCCTGGAGGGCAGAATGGGAGGGTCTAGCCCCGCCATGGGGATCAAAGTATGGCTCACTTTGAAGCATCACAGAAAACCTTTTCAGGAGAAATGGGTGGATACCATGTTGCATGTGAGGTTAAAACAGGAATAACCCAGATGGCAAAGCCAAGTTTAAAATGAAAGAAACAACTAATCAGAGGAACAGCAGAGAGGACAATGTGTACCAGAACTGGAGCCTAGGATCCCCGAACTCTGACAGTAACAGGCGCCGCCCTGGACAATGCAGCTACTGTGACAGTCCATCACCAATGTGGCTAAGCTCCAACCCCCCAGCACAGCCCTTCATTCCAGAAGGCCTCTAGTAGGAGGCAAAACTGGGTAAGTAGGGGGAAGTATAAGCTTAAATGCAAATCAGTGAATGAAAATAAAGAAGAGAAACCAAAAGTTTCAAACTGAAAACCAAAATATTTCCTTTATTTCAAAATCTATGTTAAGTCGAATAATATTATATATCATCAGGGAAATCTGAATTAATACCAGTAGGCAAGCAGAATATTTCGATTTTTTTGGATCTAAATGGAACATGTGGGTAACAAAGGATTTATTACATGCTACTTCTATATTTTAAGAGTTGATTTTAAAAAAACTTTCCTTTCCCAATAATTAAGTTATGAATTAGATGGTAAATGCATGTTTGTATGGATTCACACAAAGAATGATACTGGTCATTCAATTACTTTTTCACTTCTTCCTTTAGCAAATATTAATTGATTGTCTACCTTGCTCTTGACTCTGTGCCAAACTCTGAGTATAACAGGGATGAAACAGGCCAACTGTGGTCCCAGTGTTCATAGAGCTCCTCCCCACATCTCTCCCCACTCTTTGCCAAGTTAAGGGAGAAGACATTAATCAAACAATCATGCCAAAAATTCCAAAGTTGAAACCATGCTAGGGGATATTTTATAGTAGGGAGATTTGCCTCTGAGCCATAAGAGAAGTCTTAACTAAGGAACTGACAATTTCAAACAGATGTAACTATGTGAACAATGGCCCTTGGTAATGCAGTCAGATAGATCCCATGCAATAGAATCAAAGGTCACTGCAAGGCTCTGCCTACAGCAATGCGGGCTTCCCCATTGCTGACCTGAAGAATCATGACCTGAGAGGGCACCATGGCATCTATCTCAAAAAGTAGGATAAAGAATTTCTTCTTTATTTTTATTTTTTAATTAAAAAAAAAAAGATTTTATTTATTTATTTATTTGAGAGAAAGAGAGAGTGCACATGGGCGAATAGGGGGAGGGGCAGAAGGAGAGGGACAGCAGACTCTGGGCTGAGCAAGGAGGCCCCTGCAGGGCTCTATCCCATGACCCAAAGATCATGACCTGAGCTGAATCAAGAGTTGGATGCATAACCGACTAAGCCATACAGGCATCTTCTTTATTTTTAGAGCAATGGAAACTGTTGGAGAGTTTTAAGCAGAAAAGTGGCATTCGCAGAATTATGTTACCAAGAGATCACTCTGGCTTCTGAGTGGAGGAGGTGGGTGGAGTGTGGGGAATGGGAGGAATAGTGAATTACCTATGTTGTTACAGGAAGAGGCACCTGAAGCCCTGTGGACAGGAGGCCGTGGTGGCTTGGGGTGAGGTGGAGAATGCATTTGGGAGATATTTAGGGGATGAAATCAACTAGATGTAAGGATCAGAGTGTGGGTGAGGGAGCAAGGGCAGTTAAGGGTGAATCCTAGACACCTGGCTTCTATTAATAGGAAAGGTGGGAGTGTCTTCTGTGGAGAACAGGGAAGTAGAAGAGGGCCATGGATTGGTGGGTGGGAAGATCAGGAAGTTACTTCTGGACCTGTAGGTGTACCTGTGAGACATCCACATGGAGAGAAGCCAGCAGGTGGATAAATGGGTCTGAAGCTCTGATGGAATGTCTGGTCTGCAGACATGGCATTTGTCAGTCAGGATAAGTTTGTAATTACTACTCTGAAAGCATGGGAAGAGGACATACATTAGGGGGAGAAAGAGAGGACCTGGCCCCATGTGGTGACTATTTGATGGCCAAGTATAGGAGAGATGAGTATGCCAAGGGGAGGTAAGGGGAAGACAAGCAGAGTCCTGCATCACCCCAGGAAGGAGTTTCCATCACCCCAGGATTTCCAAGAATGAGGTTGTGGTTGGGGGTTAAACAGCACTGTCAGAGCAGCGACATGAAGGCTGTGCAGTGGCCAGTGAATCTAGGGGTATGAAGGTCATAGTGACCCTAGCAAGACCAGTTTTTTTTTTAATTTATTCACAAGAGACACACAGAGAGAGGCAGAGACACAGGCAGAGGGAGAAGCAGGCTCCCTGTGGGAAGCCCGATTCGGGACTCGATCCCAGGACCCTGGATCATGACCTGAGCCAAAGGCAGACTCTCAACCACCGAGCTACCCAGGCATCCCAGCAAGGCCAGTTTTAGTGGAACATGGAGTAGCAGCCACAATGACAGGTCAGGGCATATGTGGCAAATGGAGGTTGGGAAAGACAGTGAGGAGAAAAAATTTAAGTGCTTTGACCACGATAAAGAAGCTAAGAAGTGGCTGAGTGGCCATAAGAGGCTGAGTAAGTGGCACATCCTTAGGTGTGTACAAAAGGATCCTTCCCAGAGATAGATTCTGAGGGAGAAGAGTTACCAGACAGTGCAAAGGTCCTGAGGAGACAGGCTCTGAGGGGAGGGATGGCTGTGAAGGTTTGGTGTCCAGACCACAGAAGAGTCCTCATGTTACAGCCTCAATTTTGTCCTATTGCAGCCTGCAGATCTTCTGCTGAGATTGAGGGAGAGGCAAATGTGTGTGTTTGTGTGTGTGTACGTGTGTGTGGATTGAGGGCTGCTGTCAGCAAAGGACGGGAGAACCTGTCCATAGGTTTCTGTGGAAAGAAGGAGAATGAGTTCGCTAAGGAGAGAAAGGTAGTAGGAGGATCCACCTGTGGATCTGCATTGACAGTAAAGCAGATTTGCTTCACTGTATGGCTTTCTTTGGAAGGATGCAGCTGCTGGGGGCTGGGTGTAGATAGTTGGGTTCATCAGGTGAAAGATTTTTGCCAGACAAGGGAAACAAAAAAGCCGATGGGGCAAGGGAATTTAGAATATCGGCAAGAATGCTATAAAATTGCTGAACCAGAGGATTTGCTGGACGAGGTGGGAAGTGAAGACAGGAGAAGGTCAGTGCACTTAGGCTGAGGCCATGGCACTGGATCAGAAGTCTGGAAGAGGAGGAAGGCAGTGGTCTCACTAGGAGCACTGGGAGGAGCTGACCAGCTGGGGAGGAGTGTGTGCAGAGCATGCGGGCGTCTGTGATTCAGGACAGGCAGGGGCAATGCACGCTGGCAGCCCCATGTGTGCCCTGGAGTAGATGGCTCGGAGGGGAGGACACCGGTGGAGATGAGCATTGGAGGAATGAGGGGCCATTCTGTTAAATGATTGTCACGTGTGCACTGAAGCTCTTGGTGGGTGGCAGAGCTTGTAGGTGGGATGCTACAACTTTGTGGGGATTTTTTTAAGATTTTATTTATTCATAAGAGACACAGAGAGAGGCAGAGACATAGGCAGAGGGAGAAGCAGACTCTCTGCTAGGAGCCTGATGCGGGACTTGATCCCAGGACCCCAGGTTCATGACCTCAGCCAAAGGCAGATGCTCTACCACTGAGCCACCCAGGTACCCAAGGATGCTAAGATGGTGATAAATAACAGGGAAGGGAGTGGCAAGGAGTCTGAGAGAAGACAATGATAAGGAGGGAGAGAGTTGACAACCATGAAGCTCAGAGAGTGGAATTTTTGTTGTTGTTTGGAAGACGAAACAATAGCAACGAGTGGGAGTAGAAATGAGGAACAGGGAGGAGGGGAGCCCTACCTCTTGATACTAAGGTAGGGGGTAGGGGGTACAGAGTTTTAGTTGAGGCAAGGTGAGTGAAGGAAAGTCAGTGAGAACTGAGGAGCTGAGAGAGTTGCTCTGATGGCCATGGAGGGGCGGGGTGCTAAGATCAGGGCCCCCACTGGAGCGTTATTATTAGAACACAGAGGAGACAGACAGAGTGCTACAAACTGTAGGCCAGGAAGAGGAAAGAAGCCTTAGAAAATCATAAGAGACAGACCCTAGGAGCTACTAATCTCCACCAAGGTTAAGCTATTCAAACGGAGAAGAGCAGGACCCCCAAGCAGGTGTCGGAAAGCCGTCTCCTAGCAAACGAGGCTTCCAACTAGACAAGAATTTGTTGAAGGGCACGTGAGAGAGAAGTGGGCCCCTGGCATTCTGCAGCATTCTATCAAATTTACTGTAATTTGTGGGGCGCCTGGGTGCCTCAATGGTTGAGTGTCTACCTTTGGCTCAAGTCATGATCCTGGGGTCCTGGGATTGAGTCCTACATTGGGCTCCCCACAGGGAACCTCCTCCTCCCTCTGCCTGTGTCTGCCTCTCTCTTGTGTGTCTCTCATGAATAATTTTTTTAAGGTTAAAAAAATTTGTCAAAACTAGGGTTTGAACCCCATTTGAGACCATTCTTCTGATATTTAACCCCACACATTTGTGCTGTCACTTAAAAAGTGTGTTTGCTCTCTAGTGAAAACACAGAACAGCTGAATAAAAAAATACACAGGCTTGCCAGTGCAAGACGCCAATCTCCTCAGCTCTTGGCTTTCTCTTCTTGAGACTGAAAAATCTCTATCTCTTGCTTGTTTGCATACGTCTCATTTTTCTAATTCCCAGTGAATTTAGGGATAGAATGTTCCCCAAGTTCTTGGTGTCCCTCTAACGACCGACCTCAGGAACAGACGCTGTGCTCTGGGGAAAATTCAGCTAATACCAAATAAAAAGAGAGGAGGATCTCACTGTTCCCCCAGGCGCTTGTTTGTGCATCCCAACACTGTGCAGTGTTTTAAGAGCTGGTGTTATGACTGATTGCAGCTTATCTATTTTCATTGCTGGCTCTCATTTAGATGTCCTCGCCTGGAGCCAGTCACATCTCACCTTCTATTTGTACACTTCATTTCCCTCTCTTGAAGGCACTACCCCGTATTTATCTTCAGGGAACTTAAAAAAAGCATCCTGACCACTTCTCTAATTTAGTAAGGTTATTTTAAATTTCGCTGTTCACCAGCAAGCTGACCCTGGCCTTCCCCGTCCTCCAGTGAGGAAGTGACTAATGTTTTCCGAGCTTCCTTCATGCCAGTGCTGTGTCTGAGGGCATGGTTGCAAACATTTTCAGCCTGAGTTGTTATCTGCTACTCCTGGGGCTTCTCTTCTGTGCAAGGGGGCCACAATCACCTTCCTTCAGACCTTTATCAGTGTTAAGAGAATTAACTTCCTATCATTTCACACCATAGGTCAAGCTTTTGTAGATGCAGATGTCAAACAGGGCTATTTCTAAGTTCATGTATGTAGACATGAACTTAATCTTTTAGACTCAAAATCAGCACCCAGATTAGTTGTTTTTTTTTTTAAAGTTCTTGTATATATTGTGTTTCTCAGGGTTGATTTTGATCCCCAGGAAGTGTGGTTCTGATTTTTAACCCAACCATTGCACGTTGTAAAGCCATCATCAGGCATCAAGTGAAAGAAGAGTCAACGTAAGAGGGGGTTCTGGAAAGAATACATCTCAGCATGCACAAATCCTCCCTCAGGAGGAGCTAATCTCTTCCTTGGCTGAGTTAAGGTGGATGGCACTTTATTTCCTTTCCTTCTCCTCTTCATGACTCCTTTGTAAGGTGGTTAGAAGCACTTGTGCCTAAATCTTGTCTCCCCCTAAGAAAGGATAGGCCGGCTAAGGACAGAGCTGGTGACTTATTCATCTCTATTTCACTCACAGAATCTTAGGTAATGTCTCACGACACTCAGCGCTCAGTAAATATTTGTGGAGTGAGTGAACAAGGAAAGGGCGCACACGATTTGAGAGAGTTCAGTCCCAAGGTGGATTTTTTTTTCCTGGCAAAGTCTTTTAATTTTGATCAAACTTTTTCTTCTTTCTAAAGAGAAACTTTAATGAATTGATTTCAATGGTGAAAGGAATGGAAAAAACTACACTTGGCATCTAGAAATAAAGATGTTTTTGGAGAAAAGGAGAAACCTGGGTGTCTCAGTGGTTGAACATCTGCCTTCAGCTCAGGGCGTGATCCCGGGGTCCTGAGATCGAGTCTCCCATCAGGCTCCCCTAGGGAGCCTGCTTCTCCCTCTGCCTGTGTCTCTGTCTCTCTCTGTGTCTCTCATGAATAAATAAATAAAATCTTAAAAAAAAAAAAGCACCCAAGGCAGTTGTCATCAGCAAATGTTAAAAGGAAGTCATGAGCTTGCCTGCCCCTCTTAAGTTTGGACAAGATGTGTGGCAGTGTTCAGCAGGCAGTAGCAAATCAGTGAGGGCCTTATGCTGGGATCCTATTAGATGGCTCTTAACACTGATTATGAGCAAAAAAAGCTTACGCAAGCAAGTATTTCTGGATAAAACGCACATTCAGAAATGAGCAAGACAGTTTGGGAAAAATTAGATTGAATTAAACATATAAATCGGATACTTTGTTATACTGTCATTGCCGATGCAGGATTATGTAAACCAGGCTAAGAGGGCTATTGTTTGAAATAAGTGACCTATAGTAAATAGGTGCTGCTAATTCCTGTTAATAAGTGCCCCGTTATGCGTCAGGCAGTCTAAAACACTGTGGCCCAAAGAATGTGTTGTGCCTGAAAGTCCATCCCGGGGCTGTTTGTGTTTACAGCTTGGCATTTTCTCTACAGAATTTATAAAAAGGTCCTAGCTAATGTGAACTTTCTGATAAGAAAAAATGGCCAGATGTAAAAAACAATCATCTACTCAACCATTGGTTTGCTATACTAACGGGAGATCAGCCACTGTGTTGCTGTTTCTTCACACGTCAGGTGGAATGTAGAATAAAGAAGGAGAGGTACAGATAATGAGCTACAGTCTTGGCAAAAGGTACTGCCTCTTTTGACTTACAAGCCTGCCAGGACCCTGTCGGAGCTTCTGCAAGGGGGGAGGGGGCTGCGTGGGAAACAATAGCCTGAGACCATTATGGGGGAGGCGGGAGGGGGGAGGAAGGAGAGGAGGGGGGATGAGGGAGGGGGAGGGGGAAGAGGAGGGGGAGGCTGGGTGGGAAACAATAGCCTGAGACCATTATCCGGTGGGGTCTGGAATAATTTCTGCAATTGCAGAACCTGTAGGTCTAGAGAGAAATTTGGAAACCAAGGTACCCATGGAGTTGCAAAATATCCCTACACCATGAAGAATTAACTGAACCAGCCTAAAGAAACTCAACACTAACAAACAAGATATAAAACTTTCCCAACTGCTGAATACAACTACTCTCATTTATTGAAAAGTCACTCTGCTAGGCTTTATGAGGAATGCTTTATATAAGCTATCCCACTTAATTCCTCACCATTGCTTGATGCGGGAGTGAGGGTGGCATTATTATCCCCCTTTGGTAGGTGAAGAAACACAAGATTGCAGAGGATTAAAGGACTTGCCCAAATCCCCCAACTGGAAAGTGGTTTGGTCATCATATCTCCCTGATTTCCAAGCCTGGGCTCCTCCAGTCTGTTGTACTGCCATTCCAGGGAAGATTGCCCAGCTTGGTCCTTTGGCATTTGGAGCAAGTTCTGACTTGATCCCCAAGCTACCCGCTTGAAAACTTGCGACCCTGCCCAGTTCTAGCCAGTTCCCTCCACCTTTTCCCAAAAGGTGCCTGATGGAAGATTTTTGTCCTACAAGATGATGTGCAGAGCAATGGGTTCCAAGCAAACAAACAAAAGATGGAAAATGCTCCAAATGAAAATTCCCTTTTGGAGATTCATATTATATAGTAGAATCCTAAAGGCTCAGGACAGTCTTGCATAAAGGAAATACTATCTACCTCAGCGTTTCCCACGTTGATTTGAATACAGAATCCTTTCTGCTCTCATAACTATTAAGAAATCTTAATAAGTATGGAAAATTGTATTCTGCAGGACATACCTTTGAAAATGGTGATTAAGGACATTTCTCTAGCCTCCCCTCTCAAGAATGATTCTCTTTTTTGGACTCCTGCTGCTACAGAATCACAGTTCTTGTTCTTACATCATTTTGGAAAACAGACGAATTGAATCAAGCTGGATTTTGCTGCATCCTTTTGGACAAAGGACTGCTCTCTTTAAAGGGGTCTGTTCTCAGCCCCAAGGTCATCCAGATTTCATTCCCTTCTCCCTTTCTATGGCTTCACTTTGCTGAGTCCCCAGTCACAAGAATAAATCCATCTAAATCACAACACACACAAATGTGGATATAGAAGAGATAAGAAAGATGATGGGGGCAAAGGAAATGGGAGATTCCGTTTTCTCATTTGAATGCTCAACCACCACCAGGGCACCTGGATGTCATAGTCAGTTGCGCCACCAACTCTTGGTTTTAGCTCAGGTGAGATCTCAGGGTCATGAGATCAAGCTAGGCATCTGGTTCCACACTCAGATAGGAGTCTGCCGGAGACTTTCTCACCTTCTCCTTCTGCACCACCCCCCAACCAACCACATACTTTTTCGCTTTCTCTCTCAAATGAATAAATAAATCTTTTTTAAAAATTTAGAAATAATACTGTACAAGTTTATTTACAGGTTTTGAATATTTTGTAAGTGTCTATCTGGTCAACTACAATATATGTCAACAGTAATGGTAGAAGTAGTTTAAATTTCTCTGTCAAATGTTTCTATTGCAAATTTTTTATCCATTATTTTCCCCAAAGCTTAAAATTACTCATTGTGAACATTAGTGTAAGATTATTCTTCAAACTAGTTTATGTTTTCAGAAGGGTAGGTAGTAAAATGTTGCATAGAATGAATGAATGAATACCATGAACTAGGTGCATCCAAAACTTATTTCATGTGATCCTCAACAAATCTGTGATGAGACATTATTTAGCTCCTTTTACAGATAAGAAAAATAGAATCCTGGAGGACTCTACTCCCAAATTATAAATCTATTTAGTTTAAGAGCCAGAATTTAGTCCTTAGTGTTTTCTTGTTCTGCAATCTGTGTGCTTATCCAGTGCATTACCCTGACTCTCAGGAAGTTGATAGTACACGGCTTGTGCTCATTTATTCACTGACAATTTCCAGATAAATCACTTTCCTTTAAATTAAAAAAAGAAAAATCATTTTGCCATCTTTTAAATTAAGAAAAGAAAAATCATTTAAGGTTTTGTAAGCTAGCCAGGGACCTAGGTCAGTTATCTCTCTCTTTCTCTTTTTCTTTTTTTGCAGTCAAGTATAAAGTAGCTCTGAAAAGAAGTGATGCATATTAGATAGGAGTTCTTGGCTTCTAAAATTTAATAATGGAACAACAAATTTTTGTAGACAAACCATTGTCCCTTACAGAGATAAGGTAGAAAGAAACACAGAGAAAGCCACCCTAGAGCATAATTTCAGTTTCTTCCACAGAGAAACCAGATCTGGAGAGATAAGTATGTCACCGAACAAAAGAAAGTAAAAGAAAAATGGGGTAATTAGAATCATATCTCCAGTTTTGTAGAGCATGGCCATATTATAACTGTTCCCTATTGACAGAAAGACATTATCATCTACTGCTGGTAGTTGTCACTTGGCACAACATGTTTTATAGGATTATACTGGAAAAGAAGTAAAGAAAAAGGAGGGGGAGGGAGTCCTGTGGTTCACATATTGGAAAAATATCTTGATATATTTTGATATATCTTTAGTATAAGGTAGTTCATCCTCTTGTCTAGGTTGTTGATATGTTTGCGAACTGTAATGTGCTCTAAGATTTTTCCTTCCCATTTCATCAGCCTATCTTCCTCTTTCTCTCAGAATTGGAGAAGCAATATGGATTTGAGGTTCTCCATTGTGAAGTAACTCTAGTCAGAGAAAGCGTGAATGCTGTCTGTGCATAATAACATCAGGGCATTCATTTGCAAGAAACAAAGCCAAAATGATATCAGTGGAAAAATAGAAACTTTTTGTGGGTAGGGCAGGTTCAGAAAAAAAATTGCATTATTTTGGTTGGTAAGAGTTATTTGATTTCAGATATTCTGATGGAGAATTATAGACCCAGAGTGAAGGTACCCTCCCAGACACCTGCCCCAGTAAATCCCAACTCTATAGGCATTCGAACCCCTTCAGTCCAGAACTGCTGCAACCTTCATGGATTCTGACATGTATTCACTTCATTCCCTGAGCAAGCTCCAGGGAGGTGATACCTCGGACAGTGGGAGGATGCATAGCCCCATTTGCCTAGTTAATGATGGGCAGAGACAGAGAACCCCCTGTGATCTAAGGGCAGTGAAGCACATGTACCTAAGAGAAATAACATAGCTGGAGAGATGAAAAGATCTTTCCCTCAAATTTGCTCTTCTAAAGGGAGAGCTAGGCCTATCTACCTAGGAGACCAAAAGAAGGTGTCTGTCCATCACAGGGGCTACATATATATAAAATATATTTTTTAAGATTTATTTATTTATTTGAGAGAGAGAGAGTGAGTGAGTGAACGCAGGGGGTGGGGGGCAGAGGAAGAGGGGGAATCTGGAGCAGATTCCCCTGCTGAGCTTGGAGCCCGATGCAGGGCTTGATCACATGACCCTGAGATCATGACCTGAGATGAAATCAGGAGTTGGACGCTCAAGTGACTGAGACACCCAGGTGCCCCTAACATATTTTTTGATAAGAAATAATGGAAATTTGCCATTGGAAATATTAGTCACACTTGTATGTAATATATTCTTGATATATCTTTCTTGGCACATACCAGTAAAATAAAGAAAAATTCAAAATAGTGATTACCACTGGGGAAGGGGAATGAAATCTACAAGGGGTACAAATAAGTTTTTACAGGTAACTGTTAAATTTTATGTCTTTAAACCTAATGTGAAGCAGGTATGACAAACTAATATTTGGTAAGCTGGTTGATTTGTTCATGAATGTTAAATGAATTTCACTCTGGTTTTTTTTTCATAATTTGTTTGTTTCTGTTTTTTTTTAAAATATATTTATGTGATAAATAGGTATCAGTTTGTTAAGGATCCATACCAATCTTCTGATGTGCCTTCCTGAACTCAGAGACTGGGAAGCTAAAAACTACAGTCTCTTCCACCTGAGGTTCCTGGTATGCTTTAGGTTTCAATAGCATGAGACTTAATTGGAACTGACATAATTGAGGGGAGAGGCAGTAGTGAGGCATCTATTTGGTGGGATGGCCAAAGAAGTAGTGGGGTTCAGAAGGCAGTAGCAGGTTTCCCCACAGAGCTGAAGTGGCATGCTTTGGAGCTAGAAAGCTCTCTCAGACCATGCTGTGTATGGGTGTGTGTGTGTGTGTGTGTGTGTGTGTTAACACCAAGCACAAAACAGCAGAGACAGAGTTCCAGAAATGTGTAAACCTGCATCGGGGTGGTCTTGAATCTGTGGTTGAATACTAAGCTATATATATGTCTAGTGAAATACCAGAGAACAACTAGATAAGCTGAGACATTCCCAGAGTGTGCAAGGCTAGAAGATATTCGTGTTCTGAACTAGTCAGAACTCAGAGATCCAGTTCAACACTCAATAGAAGTGTCTCATTTTAGTAGTAGGATTAAATTACTTTTTGATTAAAGACTACTCTAGACATACCCCAAAAAAAGCTTATGAACAAGCCTCAGAAAGGTCAAACTGACCTGCAAGTAACTTAATTGCCAGCCAAAACAAAATTCAATGTCTTTTATAGGAAGAAAAAAATTCAGATACTCAACAGTATAATATTCACAATGCTCAGCATTCAATAAAATAATTAGTCAGTATAGAAAAAAAAGAAAGATTCAAAAATGATAGCAATAATAGAATCAGCAGAAAAAGCCTCTAAAACAACTATTGTATGTTCAAGTATCTGAGAGAAAGCAAGACTGTAATGAAGGCAAAAAAAGAAATTTAACAAGAACAAAATGGAGCTTTCCGGAGTTGAAAGACACAATGTCTGAAATAAATATTTCATTGGATGGGATTAGCAGCAGATTAGACATGCAGGAAAGAGCAATAAACTTAAAAACATTGCAGAAGAATGTTGGATGGCCAAACTGAAGCAAAAAGAAGAAAAGCATGGGAAAAAAAATGAACAGTCTTAGGACCCAATGGGACAATAAATATTAAGTGGCCCAGATACATGTAGTTGGAGTTAGAAGGAGAGGAAAGAGGAGAAAACAAGTCATTAGAAGAAAAAGATGTTTGAAGAAGTAATAGCTCCCAATTTTCCAAATCAACTGAAAAAAATCCATAACCGCACTATTGAGAAACCATGATAAACATGGAGTATTAAAAGCAGTATGAGGAGAAGGAGTGGGAGGAATTACACATGGGAGGAAGAAAATATAACTAGCGACTTCTTACCAGAGACAATACAAGCTGGAAGACAGACCATTTCTGTTCTGAAAATGATGAAAGGGGAAAAAAAGTCAACCTAGAATTCTATAACTAGCAAAAATATCCTTCAAAAAGGCAAAAATACAGACATTTTCAGGCAAGGAGGTCCTACAAAAACATGTTAAAGAAAAATTTGTTCTTTGGGCTGATGAAATAATCCCTGATGAAAACTCGGATTTGCACAAGGGAATGAAGAATAGCAGACACAGTAAATATGCTAGTAAATATTAATGACTTTTTTCTCATTTAAAAATTATTTTCCAAAGAATTAACTATGCAACTCAAAAGTGAATGAGAAGGTACTTGTGGCTTTTACCACATGTAGAAGTAAAGTGTGATGAAAGCAATGAGGATATAGGAGGGGGTGAATGAACCATGCTCTGTGTGAGGTGGTATAATAATATTATGGGAAGATGGACAGAGACAAGTTAAAGGTGGATGTTACAAATCTTTGAGCAATGAAAGCACTAGGGCTGGGGAGGTATATGGGAGCTCTGTATAGTCCTGCAATTTTTCTGTAAGTCCAAAATTCTTTCAAAATAAAAAATATATTTTTTTATTTTTAGAGAGAGAAAGAGTGTGGGAACTGTGTGGCAGAAGGACAGGGGAAGAGAGAGAGAATCTTAAGCAGGCTTCACACCCAGGGTGGAGTTGAAGGTGGGGCTCGATCTCACCACCCTAGGATCATGACCTGAACTGAAATCAAGAGTCCGGCACTTAACTGACTGAGTCACCCAGGTGCCCTGAAATGATCAACTTTATATATATTTAAAAGAGGAGCATTTTATCTTATTTATTGATATCTTAATAAAGTTGATTTAATAAGCAAAGATATCACCAGGGATCCAGTTTTGTCTTCTCTCTGTGTGTCACAGAATCAACTTCATTTTCAAAGTGGTTAACCATTACAGTACCAGCCACAACTGGGGCTGCTAGTTCCTTGCCTATATAGGGTGAAGAGCAAGAACCTTACAGGAAACTCCCATAATTCTCTCCCAGGGAGCCCCAAACGTTGCTTCTTATGTTCCATTGCACTGGTTGCTCCTGCCTACTCCTGAGTGGAGTAATCTGGCCTGGAAAATCGGATACCTTGATTGACTTTAGTCAATCACCTTAGTCACTCTAAAGGTGGGGGTGGGGTTAGTCACATCTAAACCCTGATATTGGGGCAGTTGGGGTGTTGTTGAAATGATGGTAAAAAGGAATGTATGCTGGGGAGCTAGTCAACAAAGACCGGAAGAGATGACTTCTAGCTTGCTATAAGGGCAATATATTTTAAATTTCCAACCTGATAGGCTCTAGATTACTTAGCAGGGTGTCTGGGTGGCTCAGTGGTTGAGCATCTGACTATGGCTCAGGTTGTGATCCCAGGGTCCTGGGATGGAGTCCTGCATCAGGCTCCCCACAGAGAGTCTGCTTATGTCTCTGCCTATCTCTGTATGTCTCTCATGAATAAATAAATAAAATCTTAAAAAAATAGATTAGTTACTTAGCATTACTTCATTATAGCTATTTCATCAGCCTACTTGCTCATTCCAATCAGAAAAATTTCCCAGGATTTGGGTAGGCTTGCACTTATACCATTTACATCAAGTATAAGATAAACTCAAATCAGTGGTTTTCATGACTTTTGGGAAGATGCGGCATTCCATTTTCTTTCCTCCTCCTTCCCCTTGACAATCTCTCTTTCCTTTTCCCTCCCTCTCACTTCCCACATTCTTTTTGTTCTGAATACCTTGTTTATAGTAACACAGGTAAAGCAATCTTTGAGTCAAGTGCAATATCAAATGAAATTTGTTTGATGGTGTTGCTGCTTTCAAAGAATGTTTGCCAACAGCTATCAAATATAAAAATAGTTAGTGTTACATATAAAAATATCAAATGCTCTAGCTGCAAGCTCTGTATAGGGGAATAACCAGTTTAAAAATGGGAATTAGAACTTTGGCAAACAGAAGAATGCAACAACAGTGAGTCTTCCCTCCCCCTTGTTTATGGTATACAATTTTCCCAAATTTCATTGGCAAATGTTTCCCCAGTCACTGTCATGGTAAAAGATTATAATTTTCCTAATCCTACTCAAATGCTTCTAGCTTTGACTGAGTCTAACACTTTTGGAATGGATTTTTCAAGGAAAAATATGTAACTAGTTTCAGAGTTTGCCAATAACAGGAGTACACATCAAATAGTGTGTTATCCATAATTATGTTTTAGTTAGTAAGCTATTATATAATTAGCAATTTTTAGATTACTGTAATAATAAAAAATGCATATATTTTGATAATTTACTGATTACATAGCCTACAGAATATTGCAATTCTTAAGATGCTTGCTTTTGAGCATTTTTAGAATTCATACAGTGAAAAGTCAGCTCATCTAGCTTCTCAGCTGCAAACCACTTAACAAATCCAGAGTGAATTTGAAAAATGCCAACTCTGCTATCTGAAGAGCCTGCTATTGTGCCAGATTCTGCTGATGGAAGAATGTTTTCTACAGCTTGAATATCAATTGTAAAAAAGTATCCAGCAGAAAGTAAAAATATTAGACAAAAGGGAAGACTTTTAACCTGAGAAAGGATGTACTGTTTTCTTAACAAGAGTGGTCTGGACTAATGATTGTCTGAATTCTGACTTTCCAGATTCCTTCATTTTAAAAGTGTTATTTTGTATTTTTTTTCAAGATTTTTTTTTTAAGAGTAATCTCTTCACCCAACATGACTCTATCTCACAAGATCAAGAGCGATCAGGAGTTGCACACTCTACCAACTCAGCCAGCCAGGCATTCCTACCTTTACTATTTTTAACTTTAAAATAGTTTATACCATTCACTGTTATTAATTCACAATTTGATTGAGTGTTGAGGAAAATAAGTCAAGTATAATGTGTGTATATTTAACCCAAGCTTACAAATCAAGGTAAATAATCGTTCTTTTTCCCTAGAAGATAAATTATTCTGTGCTGTTTTGTTGGGAACTGGAATATATGCATTAGGTATGAGTATATGAAGCCAGAATTTACACTGACACTCAGCCTAGTGGCATTAAGAGATACTAGGGCTATGCTGTCCAAGAGAATATAGCATGAACCACAGATACAGTATCTACTTTCCTAGGAGCCATATAACAAGCAAAAAGAAACAAGTGAGATTAATTTTAACAATATATTTTATTTAGCCCTATATATTTAAAATACATGATTTCAACATATAATTGATACAAAATTATTAATAATATACTTTACCTGTTTTTCATACTATATCTTTAAAATTTAGTGTGTATATGATACGTACTGCACATCTCAGTTTGAACTAGCCACATTTCAAGTGCTCAATGTGGCTAGTGAATACGGAATCCAACAACACAGCTCTAGGTAGATTTGCCATGGATGAGATGTCACTTATCAGGCTTTGGAAGATGAAGTGTTAATGGTTTTTTTTTTTTAAATATGAACTTCTTTTAAAATATAAAAAAATACAGAAAAATACACAGATCATACTTATGATTGAATTCATTTGAATGAATTTTCATGAAAACATAGCTGAGTAACTAGAATCCATGAGATGGAGTATTAACGGAACCACAAAAGTTCCCTCATGATCCCCTTGGATTTTGTTTTAATTTCACAAATATCAAGACCTTGCTCTCCTCCTCTTTCCTTGAAGTGGATCTTCTTATATAACCAAGAAGAAGATATTGTCGATATATTGAAAACCAATCCTCTGGTGCTCAGTCATGAACCTGGATTATGGACCCTCACAAATATGAAGAAACTCTCGTGGAATCATGCCAGGAAAGGGGGCTTGGAAAAAAATGACATCCCTGACCACTTACAAAACTGTGCATGTCTGTATTTGTCCTGGCTCTCATTTAGTTTCAAATGCAGAGTGATTTAGATTCAAATGGCTTCTTAATCTCCTTTCTTTCCTCACATGGTCATTAAATGTAAGAGTAGGGTATGAGAGGGAAAATAATTCTCAGTTATCTCAACTTCTATGAAATGTTATAAAGATGACAAACATCTTTGATCAGGCAAAGTTTTCTCATGGCATAAGAAGAACTGGGCATACAACATATACTCTAGAAATATTTTGCATAACTGGGAACATGAGAAGCAGAGCAAGCAGCCAAGCCCTTTATGTATTTTTTTATTGAAAAAAAATTTTTGAAGGCTTTCTCTGAGGTTTATAGGTGTAAAGTCTTTCTGGAGCCAGGTTGAGGCAGGGAGGTGTACAGAAAAGGTCAGGGTGAGGGTAAGTATGATTGCAAAGAAGCAAACATGGCCAAGCTAGAGAATAAAATCACACATCTTGTCTGCTCCTTTAGGAGCCTATGCCTAGAATGGGAGAGC
Organism: Vulpes lagopus; assembly: GCF_018345385.1. NCBI lineage: Eukaryota > Metazoa > Chordata > Mammalia > Carnivora > Canidae > Vulpes > Vulpes lagopus. The sequence goes on from NC_054831.1 coordinate 64,038,161, forward strand.
TGCATGTCTTAAAGGGCATTCCTAAACAGAGAGCAGTCTCATCAATGCAGAAATCAAAATGGCTCTCCCAGGAAATAGGACGTCTAACTCCTGCTGTGAGCTTGATGGCTCTTTCTCTCTCCTTTTCTCTTTTTCTGGCTCATCCTTCCCAGGAGGGTGCCTTTCTTCGGAGGAAAAAGTGTCTGGGTTATTTTCAAGCACCTGACAAATGAAGGTCATAATGAGAACTGGATGGCCACATAGCTATTTAAGTGGTTAAAGACAGAAAATGATATTGGCTAAAACCTGGTCTTTCCATAGCTTAGTGACTATTTTGTCATGCCCCATTCTGAAGAGACTGAAATCATTTTATAATATTGGTGTTGAGAGAATGAGGCTGAGAAATTCATTTTATATCACTTGTTCCATGTCATAGAATATGATTTAACCATGGTGAATCTGAATGGGATGAAAAGCTGTATCATCATGGAGTCTCAGGGTTGGGAAATGGGCCAGCAACAGTATCTGACCCATGGGCTAAAGCTCTCATTCCCCACGAGATTTCTGATTGAGTGTCTCTGGGAAACTCTTTGAATAATAGCATTAGAACATTCAAGAATAAGGGGTGCCTGGCTGGCTCAGTCGGTGGAGCATGAGATTCTTGATCTTGAGGTTATGAATTCAAGCCTTATGTTGGGTGTGGAGATTACCTAAAAATGAAATCCTAAAAAAAAAAAATCAAGAATAAAATAAGTTAGTATAATCTGAATATTTACATGCAAAATAGATCCTCCTGTCCCCTAAAAAAGAAAACCACAAAACAAAAAAATTATCTGAAGGGCAGTGGCTGGGCGGTGGGGTAACTGGGTGATGGGCATTAAGGAGGGCACAAGATGTGATGAGCATTGGGTGTTATATGCAAGTGATGAATCACTGACTTCTATCTCTGAAACTAGTGATGTACTATATGGTGGCTAATTGAATTTAAAATTTAAAAAGTTATTTGAAATTATTATTTTTTAAATTTCAGCTTTAGTGAGACAATATAAAACTGTAGGATATTTAAAGTGTACAACATGATGATTTGATATAGCACAAATTATGAAAGGATTCCCTTCATCTAGTTAATTAACACTTCTATCACCTCACAAAAAAGTCAGTGCTAGCTATGCAGTTACTGCTTGTTTTTTTTTTTTTTTTTTTTTTTTTTTAGCAAAACCAGCAGAGATCTAGGTCTGGGAAGGCAGTTTCTTGTAGCAGAGGGAGTTTGATCTCCAGATAACCCTTAGACAAAGCCTAAAACCTACCCATTTCCAGTACAACCTTCCCCAAATTCTTGTTTAAGGAGGAAGGAAGAAGAGGAAAGATGGTGACCATATGTATCTACTTTTCTTTTGCTCTTCCCACTATCTTCTGCCCTAACCTAGCCTTTATTCCCTGATAAAAGTCTCAAGGGTTGATGTATTTGAGCAGAGCATATAGCTAAAGTTGTACTAGAGCTTCTCTTTGTTCACATTCTCTTTAGGTAAGTTTATCACTCCCATGAATTCAGATACCTTCTATACACCAACAAATTCTAGATCTACATATACAGCACAGACCTTTCCTTTGAGCTCCAGATTTACAAATGGAGCTTCATAGTAGACATCTCCAAACACGTGGTATATAGGTACATTAAATTCAGGAAGTTCAACTGAGTTTGGGGTATTTCCCTGACAAACCCATCCTCTTCCAGTGTTCTCTGCCTCAGTGAATTGCACTGCCATGTCCCTGGTTGCCCAAGTCTGACACCTGGGAATCATGACCTCCCACATCAGTATTCTAACTTCCAGTCAATCACCAAATCCTATTGAATCCAGCTCCCACATTATCTTAAGTCTATCCGCTTATCTCCACCATCCATAACTGCAACATCAAAAAAAAAAAAAAAATAACTGCAACATCATCACCTTGAAACAGTTATCTAATACCAGTCATATCCCTGGAATGGACATAGGATCTCTCCATGAACAACAGGTAACTACTAAAAGCACAAATATAATTGCTTAAAATCCTTCAAAGATTTGCTTCCTGCTTCCCTAAGAATAAACTCCAAAATCTTCAATACCATGCACCAGGCTCTGCAGGAGCAGACAACTTTTCCTTCTTCTCATCTCTGCTCACCTTACTTTCTGCTGCCCAGACATAGTAGCCCTTTCAATTTCTTCCAGTATGATCTACTTCTTTCTTAGCTTTGCATGTGCTAATGGCTCTTTAGAATGCTCTTCTACTTCTAGGAAGACTTCCCTGACTCCTAAGACTGGATCAGGGCCTACTGTTTTGTGTTCTCACTATTTGCATGGTTAATTATCCTATGTCTCTCTTCTTAACTGGTCTGTGGGGGTCATGAGAACAAGTGTCCAGTGTTAGTACATTGCTGGGTATACAATAGACACCCCATAAATGTTTGTTGAATGAATAAGTGAATGAAAAAGTCTCTCATCAGTCCTGCCAGAACTGGAAGGAAATCACTGAACAGAGGCACAAGGGAGATAAAGAATTGGGATATAGGCATCTAATGGGCTTAAGTCATACATGTTAACTTCCCACCTCAGGGCTCCAAATTCTAATCAACCACCAAATCTGCTGCTTGTGTAACTTAAATCTATCTACATCAACTTTGAGTGAAGAGCATACTCCTCCAAACTGCCAAGTCTTCCTAAGACTTTTGATACTACTCATAATAAGTTTGAGGGTCTCCGGAGCCACTCTTACATCACACTAACTGGTCACAAATTTGCAGACTCTTTCAGGTTTGATTGTTAGGATGACTCACAGAACTCAGGGAAGTACTATATGTATGATTACAGCTATATTATAGCAAAAGATATAAATCAGAACCATCCAAACAAAGAGATGCATAGGGTAGAGTCTGGGACTGAGAAGGCTCCAAGCTCGAAGCTTCCATGTCTTCAAAGATGCATTACTTTCCTGGTGTCTATGTGTGGCAGTACGTACGTGGAGTGTTGTCAACAAGTTCACCTGAGCTTTGGTGTTTAGAGATTTTACTGAGGCTTCATTAAGTAAGCACCACTATAGAGCATGGTCTGCATTATGGTTAAGATCCATTTCCAGCCCTCTCCCTTCCTGGGAGGTAAGATTGGTGTATTATGTGGCTCAAAGTCTTTATGCTATGGTCAGTGCTCACTTTAAAACTATTAGTGTAGGCAGGGCCCCTATCCTGAATTCTCTCTTTGCAAAACCTGTCAAGTGCCCAATATGAGTCATCTAATTAGCAGAAATTATTAGGTGTGGTCTGTGGCCCACCGTGAGTAATAGCATATTTTTATCAGAATTCTTCTGGAAATTCCAAGGGTACAAAGATTAATTCCCAGGAGCAGGGACAAAGGCCAAACCTCTCTTAGTAAAGTTAATTCATCACTATATACCACCTTGGAACTGGTAGGTTGGTGCTCAGGACAGACAGACTGTATTCCTTTCCTAACTTTATGTAAAGCCAAAGACCACAGAAGAGCAAATTGGGGCTTAGGGAGGTTTTAGTCCTCAAATCCATTGTCACACTTTAATTTGGTCACTTTTGTCTTTGGTTACTTAAACTTCATGGTATAATTTCCTACTAACAAGGTGAAAGGCATATTGACAGGGAAAAGTTAATATTACCGGATGTCCAAGTGAGAGATGACATTTTCAATAACTACTACAGTGAGGAAGGACTTAGTCAAACCAAATGTTGCAATATATTACCTTACCTTTTCCTGGTGATTTAGAGTTTACAAAATGCTCTCTATATACCTTATCCCTTTGATTGTTAGTCATAGTGTAAAAAGAACATAAATAAATAATTTGAAAATTGTGTGACAACAGAGCAGAAAGATTATTCAACTTAATTTCTTTAAGAATTAAATTGTGCTAGAATTCATTTTTCTATCACCCAGAAGCATCATTTGCATAAGAATTGATATGCTAATTGAAATTCATTTAGGAACTCTGTTATGTGACAATGCTTTGTTAGTGTAGTTAACAATTTATAAATTTGAAAGTTCAAAATTTAATAGACAATAGTTTTTTTGAAAGGTTTTCTTTTTTTTTCCTGAAATCAAGCTTATGTTAGTGTGACATGAAAAAAATTAAGGTAAAGTTGATAATTAATTTCCTTCTCAGAAAGAAGCTGTTTGCCTTTTAAGGAGAATATTTTTTCCCTTTCCCCCTAAATAGGGAGAAATTCTATCATGTGTCCTTTTGAGAACATATTCTTTACTTCTAACATTATACCAACCTACCTGTCAGTGATTTTCAGATGTGGGAAGTTATGGCTTCACCCTTTGTTCCTTTAAAATTTCTATATTTTAACCTTTCATAAATTCATACTGTCCAAACTAAGAAGGCTTAGCTATAATGATGACATTTTTCTAAGCCTTTCAGAAAATGGTTCTAGATACTAATTTAAAAAATGACAACTAACTGGGGTGCCTGGCTGGCTCAATCATAGAGCAAGTGACTCTTGATCTTGGGGTCATGAGTCCTAGACCCAACTTGGATGAAGAGATTACTTAAAAAACAAAACGAAACAAAACAACGCCAACCCACTAAAGGATTCTGGTTCATGATAGCAGATTGGGCTCAGACCAAAGCCTTATTCTATGCCTTCCAAACTCTAGAAATAAGAGAAAATAAATAGAATAAGCTGATAAATCCCTAATTCTTTTGGGGGGACAGCTGGAGAACAAAATCTATGAGATGCTTCTAAAATATGGAAAGCAGAGAAATTCACATTTCAAAAGTCATACCTGGAAATGTAAGAGTAATTGCTATAAAAGAACTTTTATTTTTTTTTTTTTTTTTTTATTTTTTTATTTTTTTTTTTTTTTTAAAGTTTTCTCATGCCTTTTCTTTTTTTTTTTTTTAATTTTTATTTATTTATGATAGTCACAGAGAGAGAGAGAGAGAGAGGCAGAGACACAGGCAGAGGGAGAAGCAGGCTCCATGCACTGGGAGCCCGATGTGGGATTCGATCCCAGGTCTCCAGGATCGCACCCTGGGCCAAAGGCAGGCGCCAAACCGCTGCGCCACCCAGGGATCCCTAAAAGAACTTTTATAAATTAATTGATGCATTCCAGTGTATCAGTTAGAGAAGTAGAGAAGCAGGATCAGTTAGGGATGATAATATATATAGTATATGTATTTGTTTTGATAAAGAGATTTGTTTGATAAATTAGATTACCCATTTACTATATATATATATATTAGTATATATATTATATACTATACTAGGTAGTAAATATATTAGTATATATATAGTAAATGGGTAATCTAATTTATCAAACAAATCTCTTTGAACATAGGAATATATATATAGAAATGTATGTATAATATAGTGATATAATATGTAGGGATTGGTTATAGGGATTATATAGGATATATAGGGATAAATATATAGGAGTATGATGTATATATATAATTATTATATAAATAATTGTGGGAGCTAAGGATTATATAGGGATATACATATATGTATAATTGTATAGGGATAAAAATGTATTTCCCTATATAATTGTGAGAGCTAGTTAAGCAGTTTCTGTGAAACTATTGTCTCTACATATGATGCTGAAGCTTGAAACCCACAGGGGCAGAAAGATCATGATCAGGATGGAGCCCACAAACACTAACTGGACCCTTTTGAGGAGAGACTGTAACTTATGCCCATTCTCTGACATTGATGACAAAGGTATCCTGCAGAAGCTCCCTGTGTCATGGAGTTAAACATGCAAGCCTGGCTTGGGTGCCAGAGGAGTGGAAGGATGATCCAGAAGAAGGTGAAACAGTTGCCGGCCTAGCTGCTATTGTTTCCTGTGTGTGGGATGCATTAGCAGATCAGTAACAACATGTGGGAGCCTCCTAACTAGAAACATACAGAAAGGAATTTTGGGAAATGTAGTTCCCAAAAAGAATTTTGGGAAATGTAGCCAAGTTGGCACATTACAAAGTCATCATATCCAGAAAGAAGAAAAATATATTCCCAAGGAAGAAGTGAAGCAAAGACATAGAAGGTGGGCAATTTAAAAAATAAGTCCTAGGGGTGTAATGTATGTACAGCATGGTGATTTTAGTTAATAATACTCTATTGTATATTTAAAAGTTGCTAAAAGAGTAGATTTTTAAAAAAATTTTATTTATTTATTCATGAGAGACACAGATAGAGAGAGAGGCAGAGACACCAGCAGAGGGAGAAGCAGACTCCATGCAGGAAGCCCCATGTGGGACTCAATCCCCGATCTCCAGGATCACGCCCTGGGCTGAAGACAGGCACTAAACCGCTGAGCCACCCAGGCTGCCCTAAAAAAGTAGATCTTAAAAGTTCTTATCACAAGAAAAAATTTGTAACTATATGTGGTGATGGATGTTAATTAGATTTTTTGTGGTGATTTTTGCAATATACACAAATATCAAATCATTATGTTATACACTTGAAGCTGATATAATGCCAAATGTTAATTATATCTCAATTTTTAGAAAAGAAGCAGGATGTAAGAAGTAAATCAGTGAAATACTAAATTTAAGTAAGTGTTGATTTTTTAAAACTTAAAACTGATTGAAAAATAAGAAAATAATAGTTTAGAAAAATTCAGTATATGTAACAGCAGGAGTAAGGCAGCTAGAAGTAAAGGGAAAGGAAAAACAAAATGCTGCTAATGTTCTGCTATGATTCAGGGAATGGTACAGCTATGAATTATTTTCAACCAAAATAAATCAACTTAAGGATGCATTTGAAAATTATCAAAGCAAGAACAAAACGGTGGAATGAAGACTTTCTCAGACAATCAAAAGCTGAGAAATTTGGTTGCTTACAGAAATGTACTTTAAGAAATGATAAGTCTACTGATGGAAAGTGATTAAATCTGTGCAATTGAATTCAGAGTGCTGGTGAAGGTAAATATATGGGTAAATATAAAATACTTCTCGTTTTAAGATATCTTTAAAAGACAATTGGCTGCTTGAGGCAAAAATAATAACACTGGTTTGTGGAGTCACAAAACCCATAGAAGTAGAATGCAGGATAATAGCACAAGGCATGGGGATGGGGAATTAGTTCATACTGTTGTAAGGTTATTAAATTAAAGGTGAAGTGGTACAATATTATTTGATGGTAAAATATAATAACTTAAAGATGAATATTGTAGACTCTAGAACAATCATCTGATCCCCTCAATAAAAAAAAGTCTGAAGAGATAAAGCTCTAATAAAAAGCAAATAGAGATGATACAGTGGGATACTAAAAAAATACTCAACCCAAAAGAAGTAGGAAAAAGAAAAAAACAATATTTGGGACAGATAGAAAACAAAAAACAAGGTGGCAGGTTTATATTTATATGTTATATATTATTTTTTATTAATTTAATATTTTATAACTATATTACAGATTTTAGAAATATATTAATATTAATATTTATATTCATTTTAAATATAAATGGGCTAAACACTGTAGTAAAAAGAAAGACTTTCAGACAAGCTAAAAGATAAGCCAATTATATGTTTATTTAGAAAGATACATTTTAAATATAAAGATACTGAGATGTTGAATGTTAATGGATATAAAAAGGTAAATGTAAACCATAACAAAAGCAGACTGGCATGGCTATATTACTTTTGTCTTCTGGCTTGCATAGTTTCAAACAAGAAATCCTGTCTCCTTTCTATATTCATTCTTCTGTATATAAGGTGCCTTTTATTTTCTGACTGCTTTTAAGATTTTTTGTTTGTCATGGGCTTTTGGCAATTTTATTACAATGTGTCTTGGTGTATTTTTCTTTGTGTTAATCCTGATTGGGATTTATTAAGATTCTTGAATCTCTGAATTTATATTTACCATCAAAATTTAAAAATTGTTGCCATTGTTTCTTCAACTATGCTTCTGCTCTCTGTCCTTCTGGGATTCCAATTACACATATGTAATCATAGATAATTAAGAATCTTTCCTTATTTTTTCAGCCTTTTTTTTATCCATGTTTTATATTAGAGAGATTCTGTTTTCTCTTTTCAAGTTCACTGACCTTTTCTTCTGCAAAGTCCAACCAGCTGTTAAGTCTGTCTAGTAAATTTTCATTTCAGAATTTATATTTTGTAACACTGATAGTTACTTTTATATAGTTCATTTCTCACATTATGTTCATGTATTCCTTCCATTCCTTGGCATATTTTTAATAGTGAGTTCATAGTCCTTTTCTACTAACTTTATCATCACAATTACTCTGGGTCTATTTTATTTTTTATTTATTTTTTATATTAAGTAGACTCCATGCCCACTCTGGGGCTTGAACTCATGACCCCGAGATCAAGAGTCACATTCTCTACTGATGAGCCAACCAGGCACCCATAGGTCTATTTTTATTAACAGATTTCTTCTCCTGTATATGAGCTACTGTAGTCTGCTTTTTTTTTTTTTGCATATCTAGTAATTTTTATTGGATGCTGGACATTGTGAATATTATACTGTTGGGTGTCTGGATTTTTATAATAACTTCTTTAATATTTTTAGTTCTAGTGATTTATCTATTTATTTGAGAGAGAGTGCATGGAGTAGGAGGAAGAGCAGAGGGAGACAGAAAGAGAGAGAGAGAGAGAGAGAAGCAGACTCCCATTGAGCACAGACTTGACCCTGAGATCATGACCTTAGCCAAAACAGAGTTGCCAGCTCAACCCACTGAGCCACCCAGGCATTGCTACAAAAACTTCTTTTAAAGAGTGTTGAATTTTGCTATGACAGGAAGGTTTTTGTGGGTCAGTTTGATCCTTTTGGTGCTTCTTTATAAACTTTGTTAAGGTGGGCCTGTAGTAGCCTTAGCTTTAGACAACTTTAGCACTAAGTTGTAATACTTCTGGGGTCTCCGCTGAATGCTCCATGTTTTTAATATGATCTCTTTATTCTAGCTAATTAGAAAATCAAACATCTCCCAACCCCATGTGAGCTCTGGGAATTTTTCTGCTTACAGCTCTTTTATAAGACTTTATGGAGTTCTGAATTGCACTTGTGTAATGTAGTATCCAGCCAAAAACTAAACAGACCCTTGTGTAGATTTCTTAAGCTCCTGCTCCACATAGTTCTCATTTCTCCCAGTATTCTGCTCTGCAAATTCTATTCCTAAACTCTAACCCCAGATTCTTCAGTTCAGGGAGAGCACTGTGGTCTGCCTAGTTCCCCCTTATTATGCCACAGTCTGAAAATGCCTCTAGGTAGAAGCCAATAGTGATCATCAGTTTCACCTTATTTGTTTCATTTCTTTCAAGTATCACAGTCCTGACTGTTTTACAATGTCTAAAAACTGTTGTTTCAGATGTTTTGTTCAATTTTCTAGTTGTTTATGGCAAGTTCGGGACCAGTTATTCTGTCATGGTTGAAGGAAGAAATCTTCTACAATTTTTTCTTGGCTAGTATCATTAAGCCAATGAATCACATGAAAAAAAAATCTATCTCTGTACTTTTTAGATGCCTAAGCCAATATGTTTCCATTTTATTTTAAGAAAGTATGAGTTAGATTTTTCTGCTACCTACAAACAAAAGTTATATAGTAAGTTAAACACTATATAAAGACTTGGAGTCACAGTCAAAAGTTAAAACGTATATTTAATATTCTATTATTTCTCTACATTATTTTCCCAAATCAGTTTTTAGCAATGCAAGCATTGTCCTCATTTGGTTAAGTTGCCTTCTCTACATTATTTATGCCTTCTATACAATAATTTATTGAGGTGCATCTATGTACATTTACCTGAATAAAATTCAGATGCTATGCTTAACACTAAGAGTTTAAAGGTAAAGTTCTTACTCTCAAGAAGTTAAACAGTCTACTAAGGGAAATTTACATATAAGCAAATAAAGATAATGCAGTTTGTTGTACATTGAATTATGTCACCCCAAAAGACATGTAGAAGTCCTAACCTCTGATACTTACAATGTCATTTTATTTGGGAATAGGATCTTTGCAGAGATAGTCAAGTTAAGATAAACTCACACTAGATTAAACTGGTCCCTAATCCAGTGACTAATATCCTAATAAAAAGGAAGAAATGTGGACAGAGCCACACAGAGAGGAGTAGGCCACATGAAGACAGAAGCATAGAAACAAATGAGGGAGAAGTCCACATCAAGATGGGAGGCAGAGATTGGGATGATGCATCTATAAGACAAGAATGTTAAGGATTACCAACAACTACCAGAAGCTAGGGAGCCGGAAAAAAAAAAAAAAAAAAAAAAAAAAGATTGTTCTCTAGAGCCTTCTCAGATAGCATGGCCCTGCCTACAGCTTGATTTTGGACTTCCAGCCTCCAGATCTGTAAAGGAATAAATTTCTGTTTCAAGCTACCTTGTTTGTGATGCTTTGTTACAGTAGTCCTGGGAAATTAATACTCAGTTTTATACATACAACAGTGGAAGTCCATAGCAAAGAAGTAGCACAGTGGAAGGAATGAAGCTTCTCCAGAACTCACACCCACTGTCATGCATTTACTAGCAATGAATAGGAGGACCTATTCCTAGATACTGATCCAGATACTTTGTATCAGTCAGAAGCAGGAGGGGGAAGGAGGAGCAGAAAAATATTTGAAGAAACAACACCCAACAATTTTCCGAAATAGATGAAAACTATGAATCTATATAACCAAGATTCTCACATTTCAGTAGCTGAAAACACAAAGATTTCTCATGCACATGAAATTCATTGAGGCTCTGCAGCATATTTTTCATCCAGGTGATGACTTAGCAGGCTCTTCCTCAGCTTCGAGCCAACATCACACCATTCTCAGGATGGCTTCTAGTCAGTGATGAGCAAGGCGATGGATCAAAGGCTTAGTCATTTCTGCCCAATGTGGAACTTCTCTGAAGGGCAATCTCTGCTCCACAGTCCTGCCTTTTGGTGGTAGATTGTAACCTGGCTGTGCTGTGGCCTCACAGCTTTCCCTGCCCAATCCTGCTTCCTCCCCTTTGCCTTTGTAACATGTACTCCACAATTAAATGCTTACATTCCTAACTCTACCACCACGACTGCTTTCTGGAGAGTCCAATCTGTGACCCTCCCCATCTCCCTCCACCGCCCCCCTCCTGTTCCCTCAACATGGGAGGAATTTGGAAATCAAAACCAAATCTCACAAATTGAGAAAGGTAACCTTTCTCTGGCTCACGAAGAGATCTCTCCTATAAAAAGGAGAGCACATTTTAATGAAAACAGACCCAGGTAGGAGGCAAAGGTTCTTTTAGCATAGTATGAGGCATTATTTTGTAAGATATATGGCCTCAGTCATAGAACAGGAGGACTAGGCTGTCTGTGGTCTCAGAAGAATACTAATTTCCAGCCGAGTCAGTGGAAGCCAGCTGCAGTCTCTCACTGCAAAGTGAGAGAAGCCAAACCGTCTAGCTCAATACTCAAGGAGCCAGAGCCTCTTTTCCTTCTTTCGCAGCCAGGCCACAGCTGGGCAGAGGAAAAGGCATCTACACCCAAGTGACATCTGTATTGCAGATTTTCTAAGCCCAGAAAGAAGCTGGGGATGAGGCGCTTTATCTTGGGGTGGGGGCAGGGGATCACCAACATTCCCCAAGACTGGTGTTGTAAAGGGGTCTTGGTCAACAAAATCCCAACCGACTGTGTGCTGGTGCTGTGCTGCTTAAGGATGTTTCCTGGAAAACTTGAGTAAATAACCTTTTTATTTCTCATTTTTTGCAAAGGCTGCTTTTACCACCATGCCAGTTCAATGTGATTTAAATCTGGGAAAAGAAGCACTGCAAAATTTAGGAAGGAGCTGTTTTTGATCACTTGGCAGGTGACTCTTGAGTTTTTGTACCATCAGGAAAGACAACTAGCCAGCCTAGATATCTCTTAATGATCCCTTTGCAAAGAGGGTTGCAAGGGACATCCTATGTAGAATGAGAAAGCGTTCCTGTCATACTGTTGATAAAGACATCTATCTGCGTGTAGAATTTCCTCAATGCAAATTGGTCTATTTTAATTTTATGAGCCTAAGTAGTTGGCTTATATTATAAAGTGTTTTTCCAAAGTTTGCAGATAATACCCAAAATGCTTTATATAAATATCTTGGGCATAAGGTCCCTTTCTACCTCCCAGCTTTACTTCCTGTCTTTTCATACAGTCTCTGTAAACTCATGTGGTGGTAACTTTCCTGCATCCTGCAAAATGTATTTTGTTAGTATTATTTCCTCCATCCGAAATGAGATCCATTCATTATCTCTCCAGCTAAAACATAATTATTTCTCGAAATTCAGTTTGTATCACCTACTTTTTGGAGCTGTCCTCTTCTCTTCTTTCTTCTCTCCTGCACTTGATAGTGTCATCTGTGGCTCTCCTCTGATATTTTTATATCTAATCATGGAGGCCAAGAACTGGGGAGTTACTGTCAGCTTTTATAAAAGACTAAGATTTTGTAGTTACTAACTACCCTTTTTGTAAATATGGTATAGCTATTTTTAACCTGTCCATGCAATTCAGGTGAATCAAAGTAGAAAATACCTGTGAAACAACCACAGTTTTAAATTTTCAAACCTTACTAAAATAAAGCACTGGTATAAATGCCTAAAGATTATATTCTTTACTATATGTTCCTGAGGAAGAGGGCCTTATATTTAGTTTGTTGAAATACATGATAGGCCAAATTCTGGATGGAGGACTGAGGTAGAAATGAAATAATCAAATGCAATTTTTCAATGGATTCTTCTTGCTTTGCTACAATTTTGCTTCTGAAACTATTAAGTCTAATTAAGAAGTAATTTTTTAGTTCCAGAGGTGGGAGCATGAGTAAAGCTCATTCAGTTTGGCCCCAGATATGACATCTATTTATCACCAGTTTTTGTGTTTTCCAGAGTTTTTTCTCCACAAACACTAGAATACTATTCACAATGATCTGCACCCTACTTATTTGCATAATGTCTTTTTGAAATTATTCCAAGTCAATGCATATATGACATTCTCTTTTTAAACAACTGCATATTATTTCATTGGTAAATAAACTTTGATTTATTTCATTAATCCCCCTGCCTTTTAAAAAAAGATTTTATTTATTTGAAAGCATGAGAGAGAGAAAGAGAAAGCACAAGCAGGAGGGAGGGATAGAAGAAGAAGCAGACTCCCCAGGGAGCAGAGAGCTCAATGCGGTACTTGATCCCAGGACCCTGGGATCATCACCTGAGCCAAAGGTAGACACCACTGACTGAGCCACCCAAGCACCCTCATTAATCCTTTCTTAAGGGACATTTATGTTGATTTCATTAACTTGCAAGTAATTCTAGATGAATTTTTTTCAGCTTTATTGAAGCATAATTGACAAACAAGATTTTTGATATATTAAATGTATACAGTGTGATTATTTGATACTTGTATACAGTGTGAATGGATTCTCACCTAGTTAACATCTGCTACGGCTCATATTTACCTCTCTCTGTGTGTGGACACTTACGTTCTACTTCCTTAGCAAATTTCAACTCTAAAGTACAGTTGTATCAACTATAGTCACCATGTGGTACATTAGATCCTCAGATCTTATTGATCTGGAAGTTTGTACACTTTTTTCAGCTTCTCTTCCCTGACTTCTCCTTTTCTCTTCTCTTCTCTTCCCAACTTCTATAACCCCAACATCTAGCCCCTGGCAACCACTTTTCTATTCTTGTAGCTATGAATTTGACTTTTTATTTATTATTTTAATTAATTATTTTTTAATTATTATTTTTAAAATAATCTCTATACCCAAACACCCAGTGTGAGGCTTGAATTAATGATCCTTAGATCAAAAGTCGCATGGTCTTCCAACTGAGCCAGCCAGGGGCCCCTATGAATTTTACTTTTTCAAGAAAATTCTACAATATAAATGATACCAGGTACTATTTGTCTTTCTCTATGTGGCTTGTTTCACTTAGCATAGTGCCCTCCAGGTTCATTCATGGTGTAGCAAATGGCAGGATTGGTGTGAGTTTTTTTATAAGGCTGAATAAAATTCCACTGTGTATGTGTGTGTATCATATTTTCTTTATCCATTTATCTGTCAGCACTTGGGTTGTTTCCCTACCTTGGCTGTTGTGAATAATACTGTTATGAACATGGAGTACAAATACCTGTTTGAGATATGATTTCATTTCCTGTGGATAAATACCCAGAAGTTGGATTGCTGGGTCATATAGTAATTTTAATCTCTCGATGAACCTCCATACTGTTTCCCATACCAGTTTACATTCCCACCAAGTGTACAAGTGTTTCCGTTTCCGTTTCTCCAAATTGTCTCCAGCACTTGTAATCTCTTGTTTTATTGATAAATAGACATCTTAACAGGTATGAGGTGATATCTCATTGTGGTTTTGACTTGCAGTTCCCTGATGGTGACATTGAGCACCTTTATGTACCCGTTTGCCATTTGTGTATCTTCTTTGGAAAAAATGTCTATTCAGGTATTTTGCCCATTTTTAAATTGGATTATCTTGATCGACTGATTGATTGTTATTGAGATGTATGAATTCCTTATGTATTTTGAATACTGACCTTTTTTTAAAAAAAGAATTTATTTATTTATTCATGATAGACACACACACACACACACACACAGAGGCAGAGACACAGGCAGAGGGAAAAGCAGGCTCCATGCGGGGAGCCCGACGTGGGACGCTATCCCTTGTCTCCAAGATCACGCCCTGGGCCAAAAGCAGGCGCTAAATCGCTGAGTCACCCAGAGATCCCAGGATATTGACCTCTTAATGGATATTTGATTTGCCAATATTTTCTGCCATTCTGTAGGTTGCTTTTTCAGTTTCTTGATTTTTTTTTTTTTTTTTCTGTGCAGAAGCTTTTTAGTTTGTTGTGGTTTCACTTCTTTATTTTTGCTTTTGTTACATTTGCTTTGGTGTCAAATCCAAAAAAATCATTGCCAAGACCAATGTCAAGGAGCTTACTCCCTGTGTTTTCTTCTGAGAATTTCAGGTAATACATTCAAGTCTTAATCCATTTTGAGTTGATTTTTTTATATGGGGCATTGTATATGTAGTTTTCCCAACCCTGTTTGTTAGAGATTGTCCTTATCCATTGTGTATTCTTGGCACCGTTGTCAAAAATTAATTGACCATACAGGTATGTATGAGTTTATTTCTTGGCTTTCTATTCTGTTCCATTGATCTATTTGTTTTTATGCCAATACCATACCATTTTGATTACTATAACTTTATAATATAGTTTGAAATCAGGAAGTATGATGCCTCCAGCTTTGTTCTTCTTTTTTAAAATTGCTTTGGCTACTGGGATCTTTTGCAGTTCCATAAGAATTTTACTATTGGTTATTCTATTTATATGAAAAATGTCATTGGAATTTTAATAGGGATTGCATTGAATCTGTGGATTGCTTTGGGTAGAAGGATACTTTAATAATATTAATTTTTCCAATTCATGAATGTAGAATATCTTTCCATTTATTTGCGTCTTTTTCAATTTCTTTCATCACTGTTTTATAGTTTTCAGTGTACAGATTTTTCACTTCATTGGTTAAATTTATTTATAATTATTTTATTCTTTTTGAAACTATTGTAAATGGGATGGTTTTCTTAATTTATCTTCCTGATAGTTCATGGTTAGTGTATAGAAACAATTATTTTCTTGTATATTGATTTTGTACCCTGAAACTTTACTGAATTTGTTTTAGTAGTTCTTAGTTGAGTTTTTAGAGTTTTCTACATATAATGTATCATCTGTGAACAATGACAATTTTACTTCTTCTTTTCTGATTTGTGTGCCCTTTCTTTCTATCTTTGCTAATTGCTCTGTCTAGTATTGCTGGTACTGTATAATAGTGCCCTATAAAGTAGTTTTGGCCCTCAAATAATGTTCTCAATAGTCACAATACTGGCAAATCCACATTCATACTTAAATATGTATCTAAATATTTGAATTAGTTACATATCTCCAAAACACTAGATATTTTACTTGAGTCATAGGGCAGTGTCATGGAAATGGAATCCAGTAGCCTTGCTTTTAAGGCCAAAGTAACAAATGACAGCTGATTATTTTAGCAGATATAGATCATTTTCTTGATTTTGGCTTTTAAGATGAGTTTTATCTTCACTGAAGCTACTTGAAGGACAACTTAGAACCTTTGAATCATAAACTGTAGTATTCAGAACTAGTGGATGGTAGAAATTCTGGTATGATCTGCTATTTTTTATTCCAGTGAACCAATTAATTAAAAATTTTATAGTGAGAGAATAGAAATTACAAATATTTCTCATCACAAAAACTGTAACATCCTTTAACAACATTCTTTTGAATAAGTATAAAGCATACTAACTTTCTTTCTTTTATATAAAGATTTATTTATTTATTTGAGAGAGAGAGAGAAAGAGAGTGCACATGGGAGGGGCAGGGGGAAAGGGAGAGAAAGAATCCCAAATTGACTCCCTACTGAGTGCAGAGTCCAATGCGGGGCTCAATCCCATGACCCTGAGATCATGATCTGAGCCAAAATCAAAAGTTGGATGCTTAACAGATTGAGTCACCCAGGCACCCCAAGCATACCAACTTTCTATTTTAATTAATTATTTTCCAATTAGTAATGCCAAGCTTAGGATGATAGCTTTGGACTTGGCTTATATTTATAAGATGCTGAAATATGTAATGAATATAATCCAAAATTGCAAGATCTACATGAAATATAATGTATGTGGTCAACATTAGTAGATTAAAAGAAAAAAATCACTAGTGTTTAATTCCTGTTATAGTTTGAACTCTAAGAGCAGTAGGGTAATGCTGGTTTATGCATACTTTTTCAAGTATGTTATGACGGCAATGAAAACAAGTTGCATAATAAGTGGATTATATGTAGAACTATATTTTCTTTTCTGCAAAGTAAGAATGTGTTTACAAGGGATAGAGACTAAATTGAAATAAAGAATTCACCCTATTTTAAATGGAAGAAAACGAAGTCTCTTTATTTTGGTATCGTTTTCTTTTTGAATTTTTTCCCTTATTTTAATATATATCAGCTTCATGGTGAAAAATTAAATTAGATTAATGTGATAGAGAAACTCACTTGTATTTATGAGTTTGTTTTGTTAATCTTTTTGTGAGTTTGGTCTCAGTCTTCTATTAAATAAAGATTTCAGACTATTTTATTCCTCTTTAATTTTTTACAGAAGAGTCATATTTAAAATAAGCCCTATACCCCTGCAATCAACTGTTCAAAAAATCATTAGTTCCTTCAAGATGCCCTGAAGTTTGAGGTTTATTCAAAATTAAAGATACACTTTAGGTAATGCTGATCTTTTGTGAATTACAATTTTCTTAAATTTATAAAATTTAATTTATAATCTCATAGATTATACTCTGTTTGAAACTAAAAATTATTCCTTTAAATATTTAATAATTAAGATATTCACTAGTAGATATATCTATCCATTATAATTTTTAAAAATACAAACTAACAATAGTTTGTTATCTATTTATTTCAAAATATATTATAGATGGTTATTACCATCTTTTGCTTATTTTTTCTATTGTTCAAGAACTTAGGTCAAATTTTCATTAATTCTAGTATGAATTTTCATTTGTTTTTAAAATGTGTTTTGCTTGGTATTTCTTGAAGTAAGTGATGGAAAATAAAACAACTTGGAAATGAAAGACTGATAATTCTGCTGCAAATTAGACACAGCTCTCCAATAATTTGTAGCAACTAAACTAACTACTTAAAATGATGCTGCTTTGGAACCAGATCCACGTAGGGTGGCCCAGCCCTTCAAATAAGGAGGGCCCAAAGGATCCTTCATAGTCAGGATGATAGTCATCATCTGTCATTGGAAAGGGTTTGCTCAGACTCTTTTTCTAGCAGTAATCATTTGTCAGTCATGATCCAACCAAAATCTTTGACCCATTTTGGGTAAGAAAGTCAATGTGAGAATTGACTTGGGATCCTGACCTCAATAATACCATGTGCTATTGGATCACTTGGCCACTTACTGTAACAGGCAAAGGGAAGAGCTCAGAGAACCATTCTTTCTACTACCAACACACTGGTTTTCTTAGAGACTTCCATTTTATTCAATAGAATTTATTTTGGTACTTCTGACCTGGGTTGTATTTTTGATCAAACCACTTATTTTCAGTTCAAGGGGTCCTTAAACTTGGATCATTAAATAGGCACAGTTAACAATTTCTTCTTCTCCTCCTCCTTCTGCTCCTCCTCCTCCTCCTCCTCCTCCTCCTCCTCCTCCTCCTTCTTCTTCTTCTTCTTCTTCTTCTTCTTCTTCTTCTTTCTTCTTCTTCTTTTTTCTCCTTCTCCTTCTCCTTCTTTCTTCTTCTTTTTAAAATAAGCTGAATGCCAGAAGCCAAACTAGAGAATCTTCATGTCAAGTGGTTGACTAGACCACAATTTCTACTGTTCATTCACAAGCATGGGTTCCACATGTCATGTAGATAGCTGGCTAGTGGTAGAAGAAGTCATTCTAAGGCGTCCTTCCCAGGATGAGATGTCATCTCAAAGGGATGTATTGTCTGAGACATCTGTAATCAATCTTTATTTTAAGGTGGGATGCATCCTATTTTCTCTTAAACCCTACAACCTCTAGCAAACAAGCTGATATTTCCATAGTGCAATGACAGAAAGTGAATTAAGAGTCAAAGGAATGTAAAATCAAGACTAAGAGATAGATGATTGCTGTTGATGGGCCTTGTCCACTAAGTTAGTCTGACTTTAAAGGCCTGGAGTCAAGTACACAAAATGAGTATTGCTTATTTTGAAACTCGATCTCTCAGGCTTTTAAATGACCTTTTTTATAGTGTGGCTTCTTTTCCTAAGTGGGGATTTCACTTTCACAGTGGGTACTCAGTAATATTACCCTTTTGAATAGCCAACAGGACTCCCCACTGACTCGTGACCATTTGCAGAGCAGTGTCAGTCTCTGGGGCCCTTAATTTTTTCTCCCCTGGTACAACAAGACAAATGCACTGAAACCGTGCCAAGGTTTTGCTTCAACCATAGCATGAGATAAAGAGGATTTGCAGGCAAAGAACTGTCTTGAACAGCAGCCAAAAAAGCAGATAACTTTTAAATAACACAGTGTGGTGGAAGAAACTGCCTTGTGGCAATCTACTTTTGAGAAAAATAGCAGCTATTTACAGTACATGTTGGCAAACTGTGTATGCTTAGGTTCTAAGAGAGGTGGAAGGTTACCATACTGTTTATGGTTTTTCTTACATGGCTAACACTGACTGCATTGAATGTTACATTTTTATTACTTATCTTCAACCAAGTTCAATTGATTTACAACAATCAGCCATATGACTAATTCAATTTGAATGGAAATGAGTTCAAAGAATACATTAAAAGAAACATATGATGATAAATTATCTAAATTATACAAATGTGCCCCCTCACTACAAATTTAGATTTGTAAAGTAGATAAATAATAGATAATTGCTTTCTTTTATTGAAAGGCTCTTTTCTTCTTCAGTATAAGGTGATTCATCTCTAGATTTCTCTGAATAGTGAACTCTCTTAATGTTCTTAAAATATAATTAGATTTCAAAAATCCTTTTAAAAAACATATTTTGTGGAACATATCTACTGCATCAGATAAAGGTTGTTATGCTAATACTCTCAAGTTGTTAACATGGGAGAGTTCATAGTATCATGTGCTTTGATTAGCATCCATGGTACTTATGTACCATGTGCATGAGGGTGATAATACCTAAAGGCATTGATTTTATTTTTTTTTTGAGAGAGAAGAAAAGAGAGAAAGAGTGCATACATGTGGGTGCATGACAGAATGGGGAGGGGCAGAGGGAAAGGGAGAGAGAGAATTCAAGCAGGCTCCATGCCCAGCATGTGAGTGCAACCCTAGGCTCAATCCCACAACCCCTACATCAGGACTAGAGCTGAAATGAAGAGTTGGACGCTCAACTGACTGAGCCACCTGGGCACCCCCTTAAGGACACTGATTTTTAAACATACATAATATATGAGAGGATAACATGTCTTCTAGCCATGGAAATAACTACATAGACTATAACAGAATCCAGGGAAAAAAGATGCTGGGTCTGAGGTGAGTAATAATCCAGATGCAAAAGAAAAGTTGTCTGTGGTAGGAGAGGGAAATCCATTCAATTTCTCATCTTCTCTAACCCTAGTTTACATTCACCCACAATGTTCTTTTTTTTTTTTTAAGATTTTATTTATTTATTTATGAGAGAGAGAGAGAGAGAGAGAGAGGCAGAGACACAGGCAGATGGAGAAGCAGGCTCCATGCAGGGAGCCTGAGGTGGGACTAAATCCCGGGTCTCCAGGATCATGCCCCAGGCCAAAAGCAGGCTCTAAACTGCTGAGCCACCCAGGGATCCCCATACCCACAATGTTCTGATAGCTAATTTGTTGCTCAAAGTGCCCTGAGACCATGGAAGGAAGAACACTGATTTCAAAGAAATGGTAATAGTTTTCTTTATAAATTGTCTAATAGACACATTTGATGATCTCTGCATGTATGGACAATGGCAAACTACTAGACCAGGACTGTTGAAAACAAGTCCTATAGATTCAACCCAGAACTTCTATTGACCAGCAAGACTTTAGATTGATGGTTCTTAAACTTTTCCATATCATAGCACATACAGAAAATGATAATATTTGTAAGCCCTCAGGTGAACTAGAGAGGACATAAAGGAGACAATATGGGCTTCATGAAAAAAAATATTGTTTTATGTTACATATTTATGATAAAGTAAAAGTAGAGATACCTTGAATATTGAGTTTGTAAAAAATTTATAAATAAAATGGACTTACATTTTAATTTATTTTTTTGCCTCACATTTTTAAATGAAAAGTTGAATTTGCTTATGTGAATATTTTACACCTGTGCAACACAGACATCCACCTGATTTGCAGCTCAAAATTGTTCCATGTAATTCCTGATCAGAACCTTTCATAGTCTTCATAGTCTAATTGGTCAGAGATTATGTTTACACAAGCAGAGGTGGCAAATAGCAGATTTTTACTTTTTCTTCAATGGATGAAAACTGTTTTCTTGCTCTGTCTCAGATAATTTGATCTTTGATCGTTTGAAATCTTACTTTGCAGACTTCTCATTTTTTAAGCATAAAAGCTTCCTTATGTTTGACAAATGCAACATTAAAATGTTTTGTGATAATGGATTTGAGTTGAATCCTTTAAAATGTTTGCATACTATTTCAAAGTTTTCATGAAGTTTTTCTTCCAGCATAAAGACATTGCTCTACTGGTGCTCCTAATACCTTAGTGTTCAAATTCTAACAGCTACTAAACATTAGTAGTAATTTTTTTCTCTGAATCCATTAATACTGACACTGCACATTCATATATTTGATGGGGTCCTCCCAATCTTGGATCAAGTTCTTTAAGATGCTCAAAATATTAGTTAACACATTTTTTTTTTAAAAAAAGATTATTTATCTGGAAGAGAGAGAGAAAGAGAGCGAGCACAAACAAAGGAAGGGGCAGAGAGAGAGCAAACAGACTCGCTGCAGGGTGCGACAGTGGGGCTCAATCCCAAGACCCTGAGATCAGGACCTGAGCTGAAATCAAGTGTGGACCACTTAATCAACTGAGGCACCCAGGCACCCCTAGTTAACACATTTTTTAAAAAGCCAATAAACCAACCTTCATATCTACAGAGTAAGGATCACTTTTATGTACACTTAGATTCACAATTTCAATTCCTCTTTTAGCTCAGAAACTCTTGAGAAAGTTTTCATTGGTCATCCTCTTTGGTATGAACTGGTAGTATATTTTTCTGAGCTTAATTCTTTGAATAGAGTTCTAAACAAGTGTGACTATAGTGGCTTGGATTCACCATTTTGATAATATAATTTAATATGGAAAACAGGTCCATGGAAAATTGTTATACCAACATTTTTTTTTTTTTTTTTAATTACACAGGCAGAGGGAGAAGCAGGTTCCATGCACCGGGAGCCCGACGTGGGACTCGATCCCGGGTCTCCTGGATCACGCCCTGAACCAAAGGCAGGTGCCAAACCGCTGCGCCACCCAGGGATCCCCCCAACATATTTTTTTAATACCAGCATTTGTCTGTAATTAAAACAGTAACTTCTTTCATTGATGAGGTTTTGGGAACGAACTACTGATGTACGTCCTTTAACTTAGAATTAAAGCACCAATACACACATCTAAGCATTTTACATAATATATATTTTTTCAACGTATTCATTTAGCACTTTAAATATCTTATCTTAAGAACTTTGTTTTTGTACCTCTTTGCAGAACAAATAATGTTTTTCTGAAGCATTTCTCTTTAGGTAGTCTAACTAGATCTATTAACTGGGTATACTTTGTAAGGCTTGTTGATTGATCAATTATGTTTGATTTCTAGATTGGTGCTATCTCTTTGGCGACTCACATGTTAGTAAATACATCTACTTGTGGTACAGCTCAAAAACGACATCTTTTCTATGCTCTTATCTTGCTGGTCCCAAACACAGACAATTTTTTTTTTTTAATTTTTATTTTTTTTTATTTATTTATTTATTTTTTTAACACAGACAATTTTAACATAGGATGTTAAATTGAATGATTCTATAATTACGTATGCAAGTTGGCTTTTGCTATGAAGTTGAACTTCATCTCATCAAAGTGTAACTTGATTTTATAAAATATTCTTTCAAAAATTTTAAGTTTGCAGATGCTTCAAGAAGTTAAATCTTTTTCTCTTTTAAGATATAAGTTTTGTGAGGGGAGCTGGCCTGATTTGTTAGGCTCTGTTGCTTTGCTTGGTAACTTTTCTATGACTGAAAAAAGGGCTGAGGATTAAAAGAATTACTGGAGAGCACACATGTGAATTTGAGATAATCCTCATTATTCTGAATGATTTATGCTTCATGCTTCCTGATTTCTTGGCTTTCTTGGTAGCCCTTTTTGGCCCCCACATTTATTGAGATATATTTATTATATATAAATATTTAAATATCAATATATTTATTAACATATTGATATATTTATTTTGCTCCCCGATTTATTGAGATATAATTGACGTACAACATTATATACATTTAAGGTGTACAATGTGTTGATTTGATAGACATATTATAAAATGATTACCACAACAAGGTTAGTTAACATACCCTTCACCTCACATAATTACCATTTTATTGTTGTTGCGGTGGTTCTGAGAATATTAAAACTTTACCCTCATAACAACTTTCAGTATACAGTACAGTTATTGTTAACTACAGTCACCATGTTCTATCTTAGATCTCTGGAGCTTATTCATCTTATATAACTGAATGTACCCTTTGACCAACATCTCTCCATTTTTCCCAACCCCTTGACCCCTGGCAACTACCATTCTCTTCTGTTTCTATGAGTTCAATGTTTTTAGATTCCAAATATAAGTGAGATCATACAGTATTTGTCTTTCTCTGACTTATTTCACTTAGCATAATGCCCTCAAGGTCTATTCACGCTGTCACAAATGGTAGGATTTCTTCCTTTTCTTTTCTTTAAAGATTTATTTATTTATTTATTTATTCATTTATTTATTTATTTGAGAGAGGGAGACAAAGCATGAGCGGGGAGGGGGGAGGGGCAGAGGAAAAAGAAGGCTCTTTGGTGAGCAGGAGCCTGATGCAGGGCTTGAACCTAGAGCCCTAGGATAATAACTGAGTCAAAAGATGCTTAACTAAAAAAAAAAAAAAAAGATGCTTAACTGACTGAGCCATTCAGGTGCCCCTCCTTCTTTTGTTATGGCTGAATAAGATTCCATTGCATATAGACAGACATTTTCTTTATCCATTCATCTATCAATGGACATTTAGTTTATTAGTTTGTTTCCCTGTCTTGGGTATTGTAAATAATGTTTTGCAGTACTGTTTTGAAAGTCATCTCTGAAAACCTAGCACCTGTTCCTCCAGCCCTTGCAACAATGCTATAAATCTCTAATTCTCAGCCAACTAGAATAGATTTTCTTGTCCACAGAAGAACTTCAAATGATACGATAATTGGTACCAGAAGTGGCTGCTGACCTTAGAAATTCAAAGATGTAAATCTGGAACTGGTTGTTTAACCTGTTTAAATTTGAAAACAGTGAAGAGATCTGTTTACTTTGAGAAGATGTCTTGTGGGAGTCATCTGTAGTCTCTTAGAAAAAAGTACCTTTTGGAGATAGTTTTGACAGACCAAGTGGCTACTGCTGTAGCACAGTGTGATGGACAAAAGCAACAAAAGGGATGCAGAATGGGTAAATTACTTCTAATTATATTTAGTAGTTCTGAGACAGAAAATGGCAGGCTTAGAGTTTTAAGTTTAAGCCATGGCTAGAGAACCAGAGAATTCCAATGGTGGCCACATGATATCTTATCTCTTGTAGCCACAGTCTGGATCTGTAGATTTCTGATTTATAATGTGTGCTGAATTCATAGCTTCACCAGGCTTCAGAAATGACCTAGAAGCAATGGTCAACCCACTAACAATGAGCAACCCAAGTTAAATTATAGTCTCTAAATTTAATTTTCCGCTATGATGAAAATATTTCCAAATTATATATGATAAATGACTTGTATCCAGAATATAGAGAGAACTATTATGAGTCAGTAACAATAAGACAAACAACCCAGTTAAAAGTAGGACAAATATTTGAACAGATAGTTCACAAAAGAAGATATAGAAATGGTTAACAATAACATAGAATGAGCTCATCATTAGTCATGAAGGAAAACCAAATTAAAATCAGGAGGCACCACTACACACCCAATAGAATGGCTAAAATTTAAAGGCCTGACAATATCAAGTGTTGTAAAGCATAGGAAG
Source organism: Vulpes lagopus (assembly GCF_018345385.1). Lineage (NCBI taxonomy): Eukaryota > Metazoa > Chordata > Mammalia > Carnivora > Canidae > Vulpes > Vulpes lagopus. Next base: position 64,062,953 of record NC_054831.1, read on the forward strand.
CAATCGGATCACTCACTCATTGGTGATGGTTATGCAAATATAGTATAGATCCTTTGGAAAAACAGTTTGGCAAATTCTCATAACATCAAGCATACACATGGCATAAGACCCAGAAATTCCATTTTGGGTATTTTCCCAAGGAAGAAGAAACATATGTTCACACAAAAACGTGCGTATAAATATTTAGAGCAGATTTATTTATAACAGTCCAAAACTGGAAAGAACCCAAATGTCCATCAACCAGTGATTGGATGTTGTATATCTATGTAGTGTAATACTACTTAGCAACAGAAAGAGACAAGCTACTGATACATGCAAACTATGAACAAATCTCAAAAGCATGATGCTAGATTAAAGAAGCCAGGCACAAGAGGCAGCATGTTGCATGGTGCAGTTTATAAGACATTCTAAAAATCCAAAACTATAGGAAGAGAGAACAGATCATTTATTCCTGGAGATGAGGGTTAGAAGGAGAGGTCTGACCTCAAAGGCACATGAAGGAAACGTAGGGTGACGGAAATGCTCTATATCTTCATTGTAAGTGACAGTTACACAACTGTAAACATTTGTCAAAGATCATCCGCCACATATGTTAAAATAAAAAGGACCCCAAGATATAGACATGCTCAGTACAGACTAAGGTTGTGGGGAAAAAATTAAAACAGTAGCTTTAATTATTTTATGAACACTCTACACTTTGTCATAACAGTGTATTTTCAGAATGTGCTAGAATGATGCATTGGTTCAGAACATGGCTGTAAAAATCAAGCTGACTTTGGTCCAAGTTCTGGTTCTGCCATTTATTAGTAGAGTGATTTTATGCTAACTACTTCATGTGGGTTATTTAAGAACATTTAGAAAGAGCCTATGTGGAGAGACACACATATAAACAAATAAATTATATCATGTGAAAATAGCAGAAATAGAGCAAGTGTATGGCACAGTGATGGCAAAAAATGATAAATATTTCATCATGTTTGGAGAAGCCAATGAAGACTTTCTGGAGGAAATCATGAAGAAATTTTGAAAGAAAAATAGATGATGTTCAGGCTGATTAGGAGAGTGAAGGGCATAAATGTTATAGTGTACTTGGAGAATTATGAGCAGTTTGCTTTTTCTTTCTTTCTTTCTTTCTTTCTTTCTTTCTTTCTTTCTTTCTTTCTTTCTTTCCTTCTTTCTTTTGTTGAGTGATTAGAGAAGCTATTGCAATAGGGACGAGTCAGCCAGAATAAGCTCTTGAATGCTAATTTAAGAATGTTGTTGCATCTCATCATGCATTTAGTGGAGTGATCGGGAGCCAACAAGGAGGGAAACAAATTATAAATATTACTTTGGTCATCTTGGAGAAGGTGGATTGAAGCTAGGATGAAGCTAGAGGGTGATAGACCTGTTAGAAGTTTTGTTAGATGATATCAGGTAAAGGATGGTGACATTTAGTACTTGGACTATAGGAATGGAAAAGTGGGAATAAATTCAAGAGAGTTTTTGGGGAATCCACATAACTGAATATGAAGGATAATGGTTCTAAAATAACATTCAGAATTCATGCTTGGGTATCTATGTGGGTGGTATTTCCTCTTGATTAATAGAAAAGTATATTCCTAAGGGGAAATGATGAGTTTAGATGGGTAGTATTGATGTTTGAGATGCCTGTGGATGTCAGGTAGAGCTTTCCAGTAAGAGGAAGGATAAGTGAACCTAGAGCTCAGTACTGAAGCTGATGGGGAGCTATATGTATGACAGTTGAAGTCACAAAAATAAAAAAGATTACCCTGGAAAAGCATACAGTATGAGAAGGGAACCAGGGACAGAATCCTGGAAAATATCAACACTTAAGTCTGTATAGAAAATACCTTAAATGGTGGCCATAAAAGTAAGAGGAGGATCAGGGGTACCTGGGTGGCTCAATGGCAAAGCATCTGCCTTTGGCTCAGGTCATGATCCTGGGGTCCTGGAATCCAGTCCTGCATCAGGCTCCCCAGAGGGAGCCTGCTTCTGTGTCTCTGCTTCTCTCTCAGTGTCTCTCATGAATAAATAAATAAAATCTTAAAAAAAAAAAAAAAAGTAGGAGAATGATCGGGGGCAAGTAGTATCAAGGGAACCAAGGAAGGTGTTTCAAGAAGGTATCATCAAGAGTATTATTATATGCAGCAGTGCTGTCAAGGAAGATGAAGACAGCCAATGGATTGGAGTAGTTTTAATAGTGGGACCAAACAAGATCACTGTAGTTTTTTTTTTTTAATTTTTATTTATGATAGTCACATACAGAGAGAGAGAGGCAGAGACATAGGCAGAGGGAGAAGCAGGCTCCATGCACCGGGAGCCCGACATGGGATTCGATCCCGGGTCTCCAGGATTGCGCCCTGGGCCAAAGGCAGGCGCCAAACCGCTGCGCCACCCAGGGAATGGTGGTTAATGCATGTGGAAATATCAAATGCAGGCTACTCTTTTGGAAACTCATGGTCAAGAAGAGAAAGAGAAAAACGGAATGATAGCTAGAAAGAAATACATGTGGTTGAGAGGAGGTTTTTGTTTGTTTCTGTTTTTTTTTTTTTTGTATGAGGCAAAGGAGAGGTTTCACAGTATTCCTATATTGAAGGGGAAAAGGGTGGAAGAGAGGGAGAAAGTAGCTGAAGATCTAGGACTGCATTATTCAAGGTCCAATCAGGAGACAGAAATCACAAGTTATTTGACAGAAAAGTTAATATAAAGAATTCTTAAATACACAGAAAGCTATTTATCAGGTAATTTAGAGGTGATAAAAGGACATAAAGGGATATGAAAGAAGCAACTACAAGGAACATCTAACACTCTTAGGGCTGGGGGACCAGCAGAGGCAGGTAAGAGATGTGGAGTTTGAAAAGTGTGAAAAAAATTCAGCAGAGGGAGAGGTTTTTTTTCCTTGCTAAAGTCAATCAAAGAGTATTTTATGAAGATGGCATTTCAGCCGGGCTTAATTAAGTAGAAACAGAATTCCAGGAGTTACACAAGTTGCACATGGCCTGGCAAACAGGAGATGCTTAATAAATATTTGTTGATGAAACGATGAAGGGACAGTGAGCAAAATCCAGAGGAGAAAAGTATGGAAAAACTGGAGGAACAGTAAGTTTGACTGGTGCTTGTGTTGTGGGAGAGTGGTGGGCCGTGCAGATAGAACAGGATGGAGCAGACAGTTTTGAATACCAGGCTCATGAGTTCAGGCTTTATTTTAGGAAGCCAACTGAAGTTTGGGTAGGGGAGTGACCTGTCTAAAGCAATAATTCTGGGAAGGTTGATGTGTCTCTGGTATGGTGAATGAACAAGAAGGAGAGAGGAACCAAAGTCATCAGAAGCCAAAAAGGAGGACATGCATTGGGTGACAGGATGGAGGAGAGTGAGTGGATTCCAAACAAGATGAGGAGGGCCAGTGGACTTAACTGCTGATTGGAGGGGAAGGTGGAGGACGAAGAAGGGGAATGGAGATGTAGGCCGTTGGGAAGAATGACATAAAGTGGAATGAAAGGTGGAAGAGGAGATTGTCAAAGGACATGGTAAGTTCTGTGAGGGCCGACTGGACGCCCCAGTACGTCGAGGGTGTCCGTGCGGGCCTGGGGCTCCGTGGCGTCGGGGCAGGAAGTGGCCTTCGGGAGTCCCCTGCAGGGTGCTGGCCGAGGCCTGTCTTTGGGAGGGAGCAACAGCATCTGGGGGTGTGAATCCGGAGCCGGTCCTCCGGCTAGAAGCCGGGCTGGGCTGCACTGCCTGCTGACGTGGTGTTCACCCGGGCGGGCCTGCGACAGCCAGGAGGGGCAGGCGTCCACGTCCATCCTGCCTCAAGCCCCGGGCTCCAGGAGCGGAGGGCGCCCGACGCCCTTCCCCACCCACCCCTCGCCTAAGGCTGGACCGCGAGCGCCTGGGGCTGCGGGCGCGAGCTTCCCCGGCGGCGGCGCGCGCTCCCCTGCGCGCAGGCGCGGCCCGGTCGCCTAGCAACCAAGAACAACAGTGCCTAGGAGACGGGCGCCGGCGCGGCAGGTGCAGCTCTCCCGGTCTGAGGGGCCGCGGCTCCGAGGGATCTCCTGGCAGGTAAAGGCAGGCGTGCGGCTGCGCAGCCACTCCCGCTGTTTGGAGAGGCCCAGGGCCGAGGCCTCCGCAGGACGTGGGCAAGGAGAAGGTGCCCCGCCGGTGGGGTCATCTGGTCCAGCTGAGGGTGCGAACACTTTGGAGGGGTTGTCGGTCCCCGCCCTCTCCCCACAGTATTAGACGGGGGTCGGGGTGGGTTTCAGAAGCATCCTGGCCACCTTCCATTTAACAGGTGATGAAACTGAGGCCCGGAAAGGGGATCAGAGGGTCTAAGATTTCATTACTTGACTCTCAGCAACTCAAGAAGCCAGTCCCCACTTGCTCTAGCCTCTCTCCTCCCCTTCAACTTTTCTGAAAAAAAGGTCTCCCCATTGGAAAACACTTAAGGTCGTGTAGTCTGAAAGCTCACAAAGTAGTACAAATGGTTGATACATTTGTGGGGGGAAAATGTGGCTCCGTTCTAATAATCGAGAAAATGCGCATTGAAAGCAGAATTGTTTTCATACTCAAGGCCATGAAGTTCATGCCTTTTCATCCAATTATTTGACTTTATCTTAAAGAATCAGTTGCGATGTGGATGAACATTTTACGTGTAAGGATGTTCATTGCAGCCGTATCCATAATCTCAGGAAATTGGAAACAAATGCTCAACAATAGGGGACTGTCTAGATAAACAGTGAATTTTACAATTTTATTTTATTTTGTACTTTTTTGTTTTTTTTAAAAAAATATTCTATTTAAATTCAATTTACCAACATATAGTACAATATTATTTTAAATGACATGATATGCTGATTCATTGGAGATAATTGAAGCAATAAATGGAGATGGAGAGTTCATGAACTTGTCCATTGGTTTAAGAATATATAGGAAAATGGTTCCAGGAAGGGAAGTTGAGAATAGGAGCTAGAAATCCAGATAGGATGGTAAAATCACTATAGAAAACACACAAAAAAAGGAACTGTATTGAAATAGTGACGATCCCCTTGAGTTTTTTTTCCTGAGTGATTTTTTTTTATAATCCCGTGAATCCTTGTTTTCAAATCTTCTGTAATGAAATGTATTACCTCTATAAGTGGACAGTAGACACACAACTATACACTTAAATATGATTAAAATGTTAAATTTTACATTATGTTTATTTCAGCACATTAAAAAACATCAATGGGCAGGTGGTAAAATAGTCAAGGAAAGTAGGTTTGCTTCAAACAGTCAAAGGGATTTATTTTCTTAATTTGACATCTCTGAAGCTTTAAAGAAAAACAAATTTTAAAAGAATAAAATAAGGTAATTTGGTTGTATCATGTTGATTTTAAGTGAAATGTTGAATTTACAAAGCTAAAAAAAACACTTTAGGGTTATTTCTGAGGCTCATTGCCCCCCTGGTTCTGTGTCAGTTGTATAATTTCTCCCTCATTAACTATTATGCTCAGTATGACAATAAAAACACTAAATGCTTCCTACCTCACGTATTCCTAGGATCAGCTCCATTGCTATAATCCTGAGTTAAGGCTCTTCTAACCTCTGTACTCTTGAATATGCAATTATTCAAAGCCACTATCCTGAAATGGGAAAAATAAGTTCCTGAGTGAAAATCAGATGACGTACAGTAATTTTGTGCGGGTGTAATTCAGGTCCTTCTAAAACATTATTCATAAGCAGTTCTTATGTAAATCAAAGGCTGCTATATCTTGGAATTGGTTGCAAAGAGCTCTGAAATTTCTTTTTCCTAGAGATTAGTCATAGGATAGATTTTCATTTGTCCAGAATAATTTCTTTGCATCTGCCTGGAATATTATAGACACAAAGTCTAAGGTCTTTGTGCTTTTTAAGCATCCATGAAATATGTTTCAGTTTTGAAAAAAATATTGCTTCTAAAATCTGAAACCTGAAAAATTAACATTAAATGTTTTTAATATTAAATTACATTTGAAAACAATTTTCTCATTTTTCAAGAATTTCCAGGTGTACAAACTGCTGAATAATTTCAAATGCTTAACTTCAAAATTTTTTATGATTAAAATTATATTTAATGGAGAATGTGGGTACATTTCAGTGTTTAATATATTGGATATAATATGAGGTAGTGCATAACAGCGTAAACTTGCCCAGACCCTCAAAAATCTTGAAATCTGTGACCTGAACTTAGGAACCTGGATATCTTTCAGAAATCCTTAGGAGTTTCTATGAACATGTGACTTTTTAAGGTATGTGATAAATTCTGATTAGTGTTTCTAATGCTAGGAGTTGCATTTGTGCCTTGACAAACGATCTAAACTAACTCTGATATTGTAGATTCTCCCCAAGATTTTCGACTTCCTAGAATTTCTCTGGAAGCTATAGTCATTTCCTTGAGACTAGTTTATACCATCTGAGATTGTGCAAATGCCAAACATAACCCCACAAACTCTCATTGGAGAAAATTCTGAAGATGTCTAGGGTTATTCTAACAGTCATCAACACCTTAGAAAACTCTCTATACCCAGGTGGTTACTCCTCTGTAGTATATCAACTCTGAGTACCAATCCTTTGACTTTTTGTCTGTATAGGCATGGACATACAAGGGCAGATGGAAAAAGGTCCTGCAAGCAGTAACCCCAGAATCTCTTCAGACTCTCAATTAATTTTTTTTTGAACTATGGATTATATTAGAGAAAACTTCCAGATATCTGGGGAATTGACACAAATGTTAGTTTGGAGTTGGTATGTCTTCGGTATCATTCATACAATCATACTCTCAGGAAAAAACAGTTAATGATTTTTATGAATATTGAATGCCTATTCTGTACCGTACACTGTTGGGATAAGATCAGTGCGAGAAAGCAGACAAAACTCCATCCCTTTGTGGCAAAAGATTCTTGCAGATCTCAAAAGTAACTTGGATGTAGTCTCCCAAATTATCCAGAAGTGAGCTGTAAACATGGCAACTGTTTCCTATTTTGTAAGTAAAAGTTATGTCACTAATTTATTCTCTTCCTTACAAACTGAAAGCCAGGACTAGTGTTCAACAATCTTATCAATAGGTTCCTTAAAAGTTGCAGAATTTGAAATAGGAATGTAGGTAACATATTTATACATGTATAATAATGTACATGTATTGTGTATTCTCTTTTTGGGTAAAATTAAATGAGGAAATAAATCTCCTGCTAAGGGCATAGGTGGGGATTCCTGGGTGGCTCAGCAGTTAAGCGCCTGCCTTTGGCCCAGGGCGTGATCCTGGAGTCCTGGGATCAAGTCCCACATCGGGCCCCCTGCATGGAGCCTGCTTCTCCCTCTGCCTGTGTCTCTGCCTCTCTCTCTCTCTGTGTCTCTTATCAATCAATAAATAAAATCTTAAAAAAAAAAGGGAATAGGTAATTACAATGTATTGTAATTATAATTACAATTGTAATCACAATACATTGTAATTGTGTATACAATGTACAAATGACACCTTTTTTTTTTTTTTTTAAAGTAGGCTCCACACCCAGCGTGGAGCCTAACATGGGGCCTGAACTCACAACCCTGAGATCAAGACCTGAGCTGAGATCAAGAGTCAGATGCTTAATCAACTGAGCCACCCGGGCTCCCCTACAAATGACATTTTTAACTATTTATTGCATCTTTTTCCAGAATGGGTAAAAAGATAAAGAAGGAAGCAGAACCTCCTCCTAAGGATGTGGTAAGTTTCTGATTTGAATATTATAGCAGCACATTAACAACCAGTTTTAAAAATAAATTGTTCAGTTTGGCACATACCAGTATATACATGAGTACACAGTGGCAGAAGTCCAAAGTCTGACTAATGATAAGATTAGAGAAATCTAACATTATATAAACAAACATTTACAATGTTGTCATTACATAATTAGCACAATTAGAGAGTAATTATTAGCTTTTCCAGAATGTGGATGGCATGTTTATAAGCCTAGTTAATGAACAAATAGTTTTGGTTTGTGCTTTTAAATATCTTAAATTTATATTTGCCTGTCTCTCATTAATGTTAATCAAGTGAATTTTCAAAAATACCTAGAGTTTATGCTATAGCTATTAAATGTACATATAAGATTGTCTGAAGATGACCATTTGGACATTAGAAGTCTTGTATTTTCCAGTTCTATGGAGGGAAAACTCTGGGTTCATCCACTTTTTCTATTCCAAATATTTGAGTAATGTATTGCCTGCAACACAAAACCCTGTGTCTCCTAAAAGAATGGTTTTATCTTATTTCTTTAAAGTTTATGAATTACCAAGAGATTGTGTTAAAAATAGAAAATTAACTTGGACAGTTTTCAATGTAGAAACTTATTTTGAAACAGACATTTGGTGTAATTTTCTTCAAATAAAATGAAAAAAAAAAAAAACCTCTTAGAGTTGGTCAGTAGACTCACAGGATTTTATAGTTTGAGAGAAGCTCAGCTTAATGCAGGGTCTTCTCAACAGCACTAGAGCTTTGTAGCTACAAATGTCCCAGCTCTGCCTCTCATGAGCTGTGTTATTTGGCACAGTTGCCAAATGTGGCTGAATTATTTCAGTTCTTTACAAAAATTTCTTCAATGCAAATTATAATATCCAATTCATTTTGGTTGTTGTGTGAATTAAGATGAAATAAAACACATCAAGTTTTCAGTACCTTGCACATAGTTAACACTAGTAAATAAAACCTATTATTATGGGACTCCTTTAGACTCTGATACACACACACGCATACGCACGCACACACACCCCTATGTAACTTCTTAGGTATGATCCTTCAATGCAGTTGAGAATAAAGACTGCAAAAGCATCCGTCTGCCCAGTTCTAGGAAAGCTTTGCAGAGATAGATGGTCATTGTGGTTCATGATGCATTTTCATCATTCTAGTTCTCCCTTTGGACATACTCCTAAAATATTGCAAATTCTCTCCTTATTTTTTCATTGTAACCTAAGTTTGCATTACTCCTTTTTACTGCAACATAGCATTATTTTTTCAAGATTTTATTTTATTTTATTAAAGATCTATCTATCTATCTATCTATCTATCTATCTATCTATCTATCATCTATCTATCTATCTCTATCTGATGGAGAGAAAGAGAGAGCATGTGCCCAGGGAAGGGCAGAGGGAAAACTCTCAGGCAGACTCCCTGCAGAATTCAGAGCCTGATGGGAGCTCGATCCCAGGACCCTGAGATCATGACCTGAGCTGAAATCAAGAATTAGACACGTAATGAACTGAGCCACCTAGGTTCCCCAAGATTTTTTTTTTTAAAGATTTTACTTATTTATTCATGAGAGACACAGAGATAGAGATAGAGATAGATGATAGATTAGATAGATAGATAGATAGATAGATAGATAGATAGAGAAAGCCAGAGACACAGGCAGAGGGAGAAGCAGGCTCCATGCAGGGAGCCCAATGTGGGACTCATCCCAGGTCTCCAGGATCAGGCCCTGGGCTGAAGGCGGCGCTAAACTGCTGAGCCACCTGGGCTGCCCTATTGTTGTAATTTTGATAGGGATTACATCAAGTATCCCTCCATAGATGAATAGATAGAGAAGATGGTATATATGTGTGTGTGTGTGTGTGTGTGTGTGTGTATAATGGAATATTAGCCATAAAAAGATTGTCACCTTGCTATATAATGCTGACCTGCACAAGCTGGCTGTCAATATGGTCCCCTTCCCCCACCTGCACTTCTTCATGCCCGGCTTCTCCCCACTGACCAGCCGAGGTAGCCAGCAGTACGGGCCCTGATGGTGCCCGAGCTCACCCAGCAGATGTTTGATGCTAAGAACATGATGGCTGCCTGTGACCCCCGCCATGCCGCTACCTGACTGTGGCCACAGTATTCAGGGGCCGCATGTCCATGCAGGAGGTGGACGAGCAGATGCTGAACGTCTAAAACAAGAACAGCAGCTACCTCGTGGAGTGGATCCCCAACAATGTGAAAACAGCTGTCTGTGACATCCCACCCTGGGGGCCAAAGATGTCCGCCACCTTCATGGCAACAGCATGGCCATCCAGGAGCTGTTCAAGTGCATCTCAGAGCAGTTCACGGCCATGTTCCGGCACAAGGCCTTCCTACACTGGTACACGGGTGAGGGCATGGACGAGATGGAGTTCAGGGAGGCCGAGAGCACATGAATGACCTGGTGTCCGAGTACCAGCAGTACCAGGATGCCACCGCCGAGGAGGAGGGGGAGTTCGAGGAGGAGGTGGAGGAGGAGGTGGCCTAGAGCTGATACCTGGGGAAGCGCGTGGAAGCCGTGTGAACTCTTTATTCGCTCACAACCTGTTATCTGATAGCCGTGTCTCTGTGTGTACTCGCTCTTTTTCCTGTCTGGACGTCACATGCTGTACCATTAAAGCATTTTCACAGTGAAAAAAAAAAAAAATGAAGTAAGTCAGACAAAGAAAGACAAATACCGAATGATTTCAGACATATGTGGAATTTAAGGAAAAACCAAATGAACAAACAAAACAAGAGACAACAAAGAAACAGACTTTAAATTCGGAGAACAAACTGGTGGTTACCCGCCAGAGGGGAGATAGGTGCTGAATGAGTGAGATAAAAGGGATTAAAGAGTACACTTATCTTGATGAGAACTGAGAAATGTGTAGAATTGTTGAATCATTATATTGTACATGTGAAATTAATATAACACCCTATGTTAATTATATTTTTCTTAAAAGTAGAGTAAGACCAAAAAAAAATTAAAAATGGCCAGGCTGTGTTACAATTGCCAGTGGTCCTTGACTATTGCCTGTCCTCAGGGTCCTTCCATTCTTCTCCTACTCTGACTTTATGTTAATAAAGCTGATAGAGTATCATTGAAGTACGTAACCACTCTCTATCTTGTCAATTCAAATACTTCAAAACAGTATTTAAATTTAAACACAAAAGTTCAGAAAGTTTAAACACAATTTAGATAGTTTAAATTTTGTTAGATTTCTGGACTCTCTAATTTTTAGTTAAAATTAAACTATCTAAATTGTGTTTAAACTTTCTGAACTTGGAATTTGTTCCAAGGTGTACCTCTTCAAAGTCTACAAATGTTTTCTTGTACAGATTTTAAAGGAAAAGCAAATTTAAAAGATAGATATATAACTGCTTAAGAATATAAACTTTCCTGTGTCAACTAATAACAACTTCCTTCTTCTAAAGTTCCTAAAAACATTATTTCCAGAGATTTGTATTTTCATTGGTCTTTTTTTTTTTTTTTTTAAGTCTTTCACCTACTATTTAAAATGGGTCTTGGGGACAGAAAGATGTTCAGTTATATGGTTAAAACAAAAATTTCCTTTGCTTTTCTTAATTTTCTCATTGTCAAACATATCTTTAATATAGGTATATATGGTTTCTTGACCTCCATTTCTTCTCATGAAAGTGACCACTAGCTTGGATGTGGGGAAGACAGAGTTTGAACTAGCAATGCAACTATACTCTGCCTTCCCATATCATTTCCATGTCTGGCTGAAAGGTTGTTTGTGATGTTTTAATAAAAGGCAAACTTTCCATGGAATGATTGCTTAAGAGAGTTGATAACAGAAACGACTTTAATAGACAATATTTAACATAAGACAAGATATTCAGTGACTAAGAACACAGGATCTGGAGTTATATTGCTAGTGACTGAATCTTCACTCCATCATCTGCCATTTATATCTGGGGCAAAGTTCTCAATTTCTGTATACTCCAGAGAGGATGTCATGATATCCACTTCATATCTACTCACAGCAGTGAGGAAAGGTTAGATAAATATAAGACCCTTAGAACAGTGCTTGGCACTAGATAAGAACTTAGTAAAAGTTGTTATTTTTAATGATGTAGTTGAGTGTGCTCTTCGTCATTCTATACAACTTTAGAATCTTTATGAATTGTCAAAGAAGGCAGGGATATCAGCTGTGGTAGACCACCTGGCCACTGAAGTTCATGGTCAAGTCTTCAAGTTTATGAGCATGGAACTTTTATTTTCCTGACATTTCAATGGAAATTGAGTTTCAGTGGATAAACTCACACCACCTAAACTTACAAGGGACAAGCCCTGGTTCTGGAATCTCAATAAGCATCAAGTTAACTGAACATTTATGTTAATGGGTCAGCAGCTTCTCTTTGTCGTTTGGTGCTTATGGGGGAGTTAAATTCAGTGAATATTGAGTTAGAGCAATAGGCAATAGCAGAACCGGTTTTCTCATCTGGGCAAGCAAACCCAGTTCCTTGTAAGAGTGGGATATCTCCAGAGACTTGTTTTTCCTGGATGCTTTCATCAACCTCAGAATGTAACCCTTAACCCTCTGTCACCAACTGCCAAAACTGCTTGAACTTATTTCAGAAATGAAGCTTTTTGGGAATTTATTTTCCTGTCTTTCTCCCTTGTCACAGATAAATATAGATAAATGTCATGGTTTAATAAAAATTAGTATAAATTGATAAACATATGCAAAACTATATAAATAATTATCAGCTTGCTTACCTGGATCTAAACATTTAATTCAGGTGGTAAAGAAAACTAGAAACCATTTTATTTTAAATGTTTTCATTTTAACTTTTACACTTTTTTTAAAAAAACAGATTTTAGGGATCCCTGGGTGGCGCAGCGGTTTGGCGCCTGCCTTTGGCCCGGGGCACGATCCTGGAGACCCGGGATCGAATCCCACATCGGGCTGCCGGTGCATGGAGCCCGCTTCTCCCTCTGCCTGTGTCTCTGCCTCTCTCTCTCTCTCTCTGTGACTATCATAAATAAATAAAAATTGAAAAAAATTAAAAAAAATAAAAACAGATTTTAACTGATGTCTAGATGTTCTACTAAATGTTCATACCAGAGCAATACAGTTTGATCCCTTCTGTTTATCTCTTTTCCTGTGTAATTGGTTCCTTGTGATCTGAGACCACTGATGTAGCAAACACATTCCAAAAGACATCAAAAAAGCCTTTTATTTGCCCTTATCGGTACCATAAAAATCACTAAACTGTCATGATTTATGTGTTTTCACGGAGTTCAACTTTATAGTTTTGTATTCTTTTAGACCTGTGCTTAAGCAGTAGTCACTAGTCATGTATGGCTATTTAAATTTAAATTTATAATTAAAGTTAAATTAATTGGTTGGGTTTTTTTTTCTAATGTACAAAAAGGGGAATCCAGTGGAAGTTTACAAGTAAAGGATTAGTGACATCTTATTTATATTTAAAACAAAAAGCATAAGATCATTCTAAAATTAACAACAAAAAATTAAATGAAAAATTCCTCAGTCACATTATATACTTCAAGTGCTCAAATGCCTCATGTGGCTTGTGACTGCTGTATTGGACAATGCAGAATCAGAACATTTCCATTGTTGAAGTTCTACTGGGCAGCACTATTCTAGACAATCTTGTTTCCTTCACAGAGATATAAAAATATCTTTATAAGTCTATGGCTTCTCTAATTGAGCTTAAGATTTAAAATTTAGTCAAAATGCTTCCCCTTTATTTCACTCTTTCTATAAATAACTTTGGTTTATCATTTATTTTGTGTAGAGCGTGAAATTATAATTTCACAACCAGCTTGTTGGTGACTGACTGTGAGTTCCTCACAGGAAAGCAGATGGGATATGTAATTACAACACAGTATTATTTATTTAGTTGTGTGGCATTCTGTTATAGCTATCATTTTATTCTCAGCACCTTTTTTAATAAAAAATTACTATAATGCTGTAGGCTCTGTAGGAGAAACAAATGTCATGCCAAGTTTCTCCACTCTCTGCCAAAAATTGGTATTTCTCCCCTTTTAACAGCTCTTTAGATTGTGACTCTCACAGTTTGAATCTTCCCTTTAAGCTTCTTGTACCCCGTATCACCTTTTTCTTAATGATGACCAGAAGATATGGAAAAATACTGAAATGTTTTCTCAACCATTAAAGAAGGATTAAGGTATTTATGATAGTTTTAGTTTAAATATGTTTTTATGTACTCCTTTAACAATTGTAGTCATTGTGTGGAGATCATGACATATTCTTGTTTTAACATGGCATATTCGGGGACGCCTGGGTGGCTCAGCAGTGGAGTGTCTGCCTTTCATTCAGGGCATGATCCTGGAGTCCTGGGATCAAGTCCCATTGGGCACCCCGTATGGAGCCTACTTTTCCCTCTGTCTGTGTCTCTGCCTCTCTCTACTCTCATGAATAAAAAATTAAAATCTTAAAAAAAATCATAGCATATTCATTCACAGGCTCCTAAAGGCAGATTTAAAAATATTGAAATACCAGAATAGCAAATGTCCTAGCTGGCAGAAACAGTCACTTAATAAGTAATAGTATAATTCAGATAGTAATAAGATCAATGAGGAAAAATAAAGTAGGATATAAAAGATGGAGAGTGATCAGGCTACTTTAAATAAAATCCATGTCAGGGCAAGCTTTCCCAGTGGGGTCACATTTAAGAAAGACAAACGGAATGAGGAAGTACACTCTGCAAATATCCGGAGAGAGTATCCCAGTTAGTATGAGTGAGAAATGCCAAGAAAGTTTGTATGACTAGAAATTAGAAAGCAGGGAGTAGGAGGTAGGTACCAAAGGTGGTGGGACAGTGGTGATCATGTAGGGCCCTCTTGGCTATATTAAGGAGATTGGATATTTTTTGGAATGTGCAAAGAAAGGGAATCTAGTGGACGGCTACAAGTAGAAGATTACCGACATGTCTATTTAAAATAAAAAGCATAAGATCATTCTAGCTACAATGTGAAAGAACAGTGATACCTGGAAGACCAGTTTGGAGGCTGTTACAGAGGAGCCATAAACTATGCAGCTAGGCCCAGGTGGTAACTATGGAGAAGGCAAGAAGTGGCCATAGTGGGGATCCATGTTGAGGGTAGAGTTGACAGGATGCTGATGGACTGCATGTGAGGTGTAAGGAGAAGAGGAGTGGGGAGATGTTTCAACATTCTTGGCTTGAGCAACTGAGTAAACATAAGACACATACACTAAAGAGACGATGCAATGTATTAAGTGCTGCCATAGGGAAGTTCAGAGGAATATAGCTGTGTAAAAACAAAACAAAACAACCCCCCCAAACAACAACCACCACCACCACCACCCCACCACCACCCCACCACCATCACCACCACCACCACCAAGGATTTTCAACACTGAAACTACCATGGAATAAAAAGCAATAAGAAATTTATCTGGAAGGATGGAGGCCTGATAATTAAAGCAGCTTTAAGCTTCTACAGTTTCAAGTACTGTTTATCATTTTAATTCTCTAGAAATGAGATAAAAATGTCAAAAATGATAGGTGACGTGGTGATCACTGATGATGATCTTTGGTGAACCTATGAGGATGAAAGTCAGTTTGGCAATGTGAGAGGGAGAAAATAGAGAAAAATCAATAGTTCTTAGGAGTGAAAGGGAAGGCAAGATAGGATAGCATCTGAAAGGTGATTAATATCTAGGGAAAGATTATTTTTGTTTTAAAATAAGAGACTTTTGAGAAGTCAGAGTTTAGAGAAGTGAAGGTGGCTGGCATGTGCATGGCAGAGTGCCAGAGAGGAGGGAAATACATAGAAAAATAGCACCAGAAATTTGGGTAATGGTCCCCTTAATTCCTTGAAGTCTAAGCTGCACAGGGTGAAACTCATGCTCATGACAAAGAACAGGCATGAACAACTATCAGGGAGCTGTAAGCTGAATAATTTTTAGACCCATACAGATCTGAAATACATTCTAATTTTGATCCAAAAGATTGGAGAGATCTTACTGAACATCTGGGGTATTAAATAGAGCCCCAGGAAGGTCATGCCTTAGTAGTAGTATGGCTAACCCAGCCCTAGAGCAAAGACTTCCCCAAACCTGCTATAATAATGCTTTAAAACAGGCCTTAAATAGATCAAACTGAACCATAAAACTGTCTAGTAGAAAAAAATTCAACATCCTTTAAGAGAAACTCGCTCTGCCCAAAGAGTTTGGACACTCAGCAACATAATTTTCACATGTTCAGTAGCCAATAAAAATAATTATTATATGCAAAGAAAAATGTGACCCATAATCAGAAGAAAACTCAGTTGATAACCCAATAGAGGAGATAAATTGGATACTAAAAAAAAAAAATAAAAAAAATAAAATTCAATTTTCCAAAAGAAGACAGGAAAAAGGAAACCAGGGACCAAATCAGAAAAAGAGAAAACAACTAACAGAATGGTCCACTAAAACCCAATCATAGGGATGCCTGGGTGGCTCAATGGTTGAGCATCTGCCTTCGGCTCAGGGCATGATCCCAGAGCGCTGGAATCAAGTCCTACATATCAGGCTCCCTCTTCCTCTGCCTATGTCTCTGCCTCTCTGTGTCTCTCAAATAAATTTAAAAAGGGATGCCTGGGTGGCTCAGCGGTTGAGTGTCTGCCTTTGGTTTAAGGCATGATCCCAGATTCCTGGGATAGAGTCCCACCTCAGACTCCTTGCATGGAGCCTGCTTCTCCTCCCTCTGCCTGTGTGTCTCTGCCTCTCTTCCTGTGTCTCTAATGAATAAATAAAATATTTTTTTAAAAAATAATTTAAAAAAATCTTTAAAAAAACAAACCCAGGCAGCCAGGGTGGCTCAATGGTTTAGCGCCACCTTCAGCCCTGGGTGTGATCCTGGAGACCCAGGATCAGGTCCCACTTCTAGCTCCCTGCATGGAGCCCACTTCTCCCTCTGCCTGTGTCTCTGCCTCTCTCTCTCTCTCTCTCTCTCTCTCTCTCTGTGTGTGTCTCTCATGAATAAATAAAATCTTAAAAAAAAACCCAATCAGTAACTATATTAAATGTAAATGATTAAATATTCTAATTAAAAGCAAGAGATTGTCAAACTGAATAAAAAAACAAGACCCAAACTATAAGCTGTCTACAAGAAATCTACTATATTTTTAAAATATTTTATTTATTGATTGATGAGAGACACAAAGAAAGAGGCAGAGACATAGGCAGAGGGAGAAGCAGGCTCCATGCAGGGATACTGATATGGGACTTGATCCCAGGACTCTGGAATCATACCCTGAGCTGAAGACAGATGCTCAACCACTGAGCCACCCAGGCATCCCCAAGAAATCTACTTTAAATATAAAGATATGGATAGGCTAAAAGTAAAAATATGGAAAAAGAGATACTGAAATAATCATAAGAAAGATAGAGTGCCTATATTAATACTAGATGAATTATATAACAAGGCAAATAATATTACCAGAGAAAAAGAGATACATATCATCATAATAAAAAAGTTATTTGTAAGAGAAATAATGATCCTAAATGTTGTTCACCTAATAACACTTGTCTAAAATACATGAAGGAAAAAGATATTAGTTGCCATAGCATCAGAAACAATGAAATATTTAGAAATAAGTTCAACAAAATAAATGCAATGCTTATATGCTGAAAACTATAAAACATTGCTAAGATAAATTAAGAAAGACAAATAAGTGAAGAGATATACTATGCTGGATACAGATACATTGCTGGTGGGAACACAAGATAGTAACACTACTTTGGAAAAAAAATTAAGGGCATCTAGGTGGCTGAGTGGTTAAGCATCTGCCTTCAGCTCAGGTTGTGATCCTAGGGTCCTGGGACAGAGTCCTGCATCGGGCTCCCCACAGGGAGCCTGCTTCTACCCTCTGCCTCTCTGTGTGTCTCTGTGAGTCTCTCATGAATAAATAAATAAAATCTTTTTAAAATTATTTTTTTGGTAAAGTTAAACATGCACTACCAGACAAGCCAGAAATTCTACCCCTAGGTATTTACTCAAGAGAAATGAAAACACATATCTACAAGAAGACTTATATGAAAATTCCCATTGCAGCTTTATTCATAATGGTCCCAAATGGAAACAACCCATAGGTCCATCAATTAATTGAGTGGATAAACAAATTGTGTTGTATTCATACAATGAGATACTACTCATCAGTAAAAAGGAATGAATAACCGATACATGGAACAATCTGGATGAATTTCATAAGCATTCTGGCAAATGAAAGGAGCCATACATAAAGGGTACCTATGTGATAATTTCATATTAAATAGTTGGAGTTAATCTATAGTGAAAGGATGCAGATCTGGTTGCCTAAAGTGGATATGGGAAAGAGAATCAACTGCAGAGAGATGGGAACGAATATTTTGGGGGTAGTGGAAAGTTCCACGTATCATTTGGAGTGGCTTGTTATGTGCATGTATACATTTATTAAAACTCATCATATTTACACTTAGCTGCATTTTATTAAATCTAACTTGGCCCTCTGTAAAGTGGACTCAAAAGAGGTAATGAGAATAATTCAATTGTTAGAAGGAAGTTGACAACTCAAAAGAAAAAAGGGATGATTAATGGTATGACATAACTGGGAATGTGTTCTATGAAAATAGGGGTCTTGATTATCTTATTTAATGTGCTGTTCTTGGTGTAATGCACTTATCCGGGGTTGAATGGGTGTTTATTGAATGAATGAGTGGGTTAAAAGTAAATGGAGGGGGGTGCCTGGGTGGCTCAGAGAGTTGGGTGTCTGCCTTCAGCTTGGGTCATGATCCTGGGGTCCTGGGATGGAGTCCCACATGGGGCTCCCTGCTCAGCGAGAAGCCTGCTTCTCCCTCTCCTGCCTTTCCTCCTGCTTGTGCTTGAGTTCAATCTTTCTCTCTCTCTCTCTCTCTCAAATAAATAAATAAAATCTTTTTTTAAAAATAAAGGTGGACAGGTTAAAAATCCAAAGCACACATTAGATATTAGGCTTAGTAGGAGATACATTTTATTTAATGTTTCTTTAACAATTCTTTAATGTTCAATTCTTTAACAGAAGAATATGTGCAGAGACTCTTGTAAATATGTGAAGCTCTTGTGAACTTGTTGATCACGAATGTATAGTAATACTAATTTTCCAGTAGCTTAATATTCTCAGTAAGAAGGCTTGGATGCTTGAGCACAAATGCAAAGAAAGAAAATTCTAGTGTTTGCTCATGGTTTGAGTATTCTCAAATTGATTTGATGAGAAGACAAAAAAAAAAGTTTATTTAGGGTTTGACAGGAGTATTATTAAAATAATAGATCATTAAATTGAAGCAAGATAAGAAGTGAAGAAACCAAAAAACTTAAGTGGAAGTAGAGAGAGTGAATGGAGTGGGGACCACAGTGAGGATGAGGAATAGCTGTAGTGGGAGTAGCTGTAGTGAGAGTAGTTGAACCAGTGAAGCTTTATCTTTCACCATTTGCTTATTAGCTACCAAGAAATCCTCAAAGACTGAACACTATGGGTGCTGCAGGAAACCTATATGTGAGTAAGCAAAGAAAAAATGGTAGAGTATCAAGGATAATGACAGAAGACAAAGCTGAGAGATAGATGGATGTGTTGAGTCAGAGTCAGTAGAAGGGACATAGGACAATTTTAAAAAGTAAAGAGAATGCTTCTGCTTCTGACCAGGATGCAGTTGTAGTAGAGAGCAGTAGAGCATTTCTCTCACTGTTACAACCATGAAAAGCAGATTGTTTTAAAAATATAATCTAAGAGCTATGGAAAGACAAATATAAAAGACTGAAAATATCAAGGATTGGTTACGATGTAGAATAACTGGAATTCTTAAATTGTAAATTTAAGGTAATTTGTATGTAATGTAAATTGATAAAACCACTTTAGAGAGCTATTCAACAGTATCTATGAAATGTAAACATGTACCTAGACTATGGCTCATCAAATCCATGCCTAGATATATGGCCAAGGGAAATGAAGGCATATATCCACAAAAAGACATGTAAGAAGAGTCATTGCAGCTTTGTTCATGATAGCCTCCAGCTGAAAGAAAAGAACCCAAACTGGTATATGCATACAATGAAATAATATATAGCTATAGAAAGTATGACTTAGTGTGCAAAAATGTAAATGAAAAAAATGTGAATGAATCTCAGAGACATTATGCTGTGCTAAACAAGGCAGATATGAAAGAAGTCATGTTCTATGATTCTCTTTATAAAACGTTCAAGAATAGGAAAAACTGATTTTAAAAGTCAAGGATTATCTTTCTGGGGTTTTTTTTTGGAGGAGGGAGAAGCGTGAGAGAAATATTCAGAGGCAATAGAAATATTCTATATCAGAATGAGATAGAATATCTTAGATAAGATCTAAGATATCTTAGATAGATATGAATTTGTATTCTGTAAGGTCAAGTGGAAGAAGTATCCATTAATATACAAAAAAGAGTAGATTTTGCTTTATAACCCAATCTGACAATCTTACTTAATGAGATCTCTTTGTCCTATTGATGTTTATTTTGACCATTGATATATTTGAATTTATTCCTACCATTTTAAGTTTAAGGTTTATTTTAAGATGTTTCTTTGCTATATTTTTATGTTGTACCTTTTTTATATTTTATTCCCTTTTTCTGAATTGAGCAACTTTCATTTGTTACCCTTTCCTTTTGCTAATCTGGAACTTCTACTAATCTGTAGCCTATTAAACACATATTTAAACCTGCTTTTTATATCAATGTAAAAAATAAATTATAACTAGGCAGTAATCTCATTCTGTTTACCTTTGTGTGATCTTTGTTGAAAAAAATCTAGAATTTTAATTCTAAGACATTATTTTTTCTCATAATGTGTCATCACTTCAGAAACACTTAAGAATTACATTATGATTCACAACATCAGTATCATTCAGCTTAACTATGTATTTTATTGTATCTATTCATCTACTAGTATCTTTTTATGTTTTATCTTCCTCAGTTTGGGCTGGAGCATTTGTCAATTAATTTGTTTATATAGTAAATATATCTGTTGAGTTTATGAGTGCCTGATGGTTTTCAAGCCTCAGTCCCCAAATAGTTTCAGAAGGCCTCCCTGAAAATTTCTGTGGATTTCCAGGTCATGTGCTCTTCTGGTCAGTGTTGAAGCTAATGTCTTTGCCATTGCTTGGGCTCTGCTAGAGGCCATCTTTTCTCACAGGTTCATGTCACTGGAAACCCACAAGTATCACAAGCTTGGTGCATATGTCATACTTTTAATGAAGATTTATCTCCCCAGAAAGAGTCTAAAAGGCTTGAGGACAAATACCATGACTTTTGTAATTCTTAGGGTTTCTAGTATAGAGTTAGACATATACAAACAGCAGCGTTAATGTGGATGTTAGATAATACTGTCCTAAAATCCACTAGCCATTTCCCGGCAAAGGGGAATTTTACCCTAGCTGTGCTCCTTTAGGTCATTGCTACTGCTATCTTCTCTGTCTTCTTCACTCTTCCAACCTCACACAATTGTGCTTCCTTACTCAGAGTAATCAATCTGTCCCTCCATCTCAGCCTGAAACTGAAAACTAATTTTCATTATATTCCCAGACACAATAAGATGTCCATTTAGGAAGGGCCAACACAAAGAGCCAGCTAAAGCTTTGAAATTTGTTTTTCCCCTTTACCTCTTTAACATAAGGAGAGCACCCTCCTTCACCAGTCTCTGGAACTGGAAGAAAAATAGTGTAATAATTCCTTTTCTCTTTGACCAAAGAAAACCATGGATTTGTTATTGTGCATTTTGGCTACCCAAGAATTCTCGAAGATCTCTTAAGATGGAGTCTTCCTAGAGCTCTATACTTTTTCTTTATACTGTATTACCATTTGTCCTCTTTCAGATTTTATCCATTTTACATTTTGTTATATGCGGTTTTCTGTTGCTTTTTAGTATTTAACGTTATATAATGTTTGCTTTCTCAGAAAGAATAGTGGTTAGAAGCAGGTACTGATTGTTAAGACTGCCAGAGCATCTAATATATACAGGTACTCAAGGATTCTTACATATCAACTAAGAATTATGCTAGTATCTGTTATTTAATAGTCATCTGTTATGTGCCAGACAATGTGCCAAGTGCTTTACATATATGATCTCTAATCCTTTCCTTGATCCTTTGAGGGGAATAAGTGTCATTATACCTAGTATACAGAAAAGGAAACTGAAATTCTATCTGCTTAAGTAACTTGTTTGATTCCACATAGCTAAGTTGAGAGACTAGATCTGTCAGGATTCCAAAATGCTTTGCTCTTCCTGCCACTACCCCAGGAATTCCAAAGCCACTAGTTTTGGCAACTATATATCAGTAATGTTTTTTAAATAAAAACTTTACAATGCACTTAGTGGGCAGTGACCACATCCTTTTTGTATGGTTATGCTCTCTTCAAGTTTCTAGACACCGTTCATTTTTTATGTGATTTTTAGAGCCTATATGTGAACCTAACATTTTTCTCTCTACATTTCAGTTTGATCCATTAACGATTGAAAGTAAAAAAGTAGCAACTGTGGTGTTAATGCTTAATTCCCCAGAAGAAGAAATTTTGGCTAAAGCATGTGAAGCCATTTATAGATTTGCCTTAAAAGGTTTGTTTTTTTCAGTTTATTTTTCTATTTCATTAGTTTCTTAAAATATTTACTACATAATGGGCACTTTCTCCTTAGTCTTTAATACACTTCTTGTCAGATGAATTCTTTCAGACAACCAGAATATCATTTAATGCAGTACCTAAAAGTAATATATCTCCCTAAGTGACTATCTTAATCTTAAGGAGTAATTTAGTCACTGCATAGAATAGTCATGTTGAAGGTTTTATTGTAGTTTAAAACATTGTAAGTCACAGGAGCTGAAAGAGCTCCCAGTGGTTAAAGCTGGAACAATTTGAGCAACAAAATAAGGTAGCATTGGATTATGACCCCAAATATAAATATTTATGAGCTTATGCTGATATAAATAAATAATTGAATAAGTAAATAAATGCGGGAGAAAATACAAGTCTCCTGTGCAGAAGAATTCCAATAATTTATGTGCTCTGCCCTCAAGGAAGCAAAATATAACTTTTCACTCTTTAGATATGGACTTTGCATAGTGACTTCTTTTCATAGATTATAATATGGAAATGTGGGGGGCAGTTAGTTTATGGTAGAAGAACCTGACAAACACTACCTCGGTCAAGTGATCAAAATCAGCATTAAAGTGATAGGTCATGTTGGTAATATGTCAACTTGACATGATATAATGAAAATGGAACTTCTGTTATTTTTCCCCAAAACTTATAACCCTGGAATCAGACAAGTTCCAAGTCAGGGACAGTCTAGATATGAGTCTCACTCAGCCATACAGGGTCATCAAATGCTGACCCCTTTTATATGACATGAGGTAAAGAAATAGCAAGGCATGTATTTTATGTTAAATCAATACAGAAATTATTGTAAATCTGTTGTTTTATACTAACAATATTTTCTGACTATTTTTTAAAAGGTAAACGATGGGACGTTATCTTTTGGCCATAATGGAGTAAGGGGTCAAGTTTACTTTCCTGATTGAAACAACAAAGAAAACCAAAATATATGAAATAACAGTTGGCAAAACACCAAATGTTAGGCAATGAAGGACAATGACCATTGAGAGATAGAAAACGAAGGAAATAAACTCTATGATTACCCCAGCTTATTGATTTCAGAGAATTTCCAGGCCACATCACAGGAAGGGGTAACCTATACAGAACCGGGTAAACTCTGAGTTGAGAAGACAGATCTAAGAGTTCAGAGAGACAAAGCCAGCAAGAGTTTTCAGGACAGTAATAGGGAGGAAAGAGATGTACAGAAGGAAAACTCAGGAGATTGATAAAGGGTTTGACTCAGGTGTTCAGCTGAGTACTGATTAGGATGGACATCTATGGGAACTACTTGAAGTTAGACAAAGCACCTAAGAGGATCAGAGTTAACAGTGCCTCTTAACAGAGGCACAAGTAGTGCCTGTTTCCATCAGCCCAACTGAATCTTCAGGAAACCCTCAAGATTCATGGAGAATTGTATAGAATACACAGAAAAGTCTTGCTCCAATAGTTAGAAAGAATTAGCGCTAGATCAACCTCTGCTCTAGTACTACCTAATAAATATTTAAAAAGCAAGACCTAACGTAAACAAATTGTTTCCAGATATTTGTGTCCCAAAACAAATTTGAAGAATGCAAAAATACCCATTTACCAACTAGGTAAAATTCACAATGTCTGGCATCCAATAAAAATTACCAGGCATAAAAAGAAGCAGGAAGATACAACTCATAATGAGGATATAAATCATCAGTAAATAGAAACTCACAATGTATGTATAATGGAGTCTTTGAAAAAGAAGAGAGAGGGACAGAAAAAGTATTAGAAGAAATAATGGTACTGAATTCCCCCAATTTGATGAAAACTCTAAGCTTCCAGATCCAGAAGCTCATAAAAACCCAAGCACACTGGATATGAAGACAATTACACCAAGGTACAACAAAATCAAATTGCTTAAAAAGAGTGATAAAGAGAAAATCTTAAAAGCAGCTAGAGAAAAAACACATTACATTCAGAGGAACAAAAATAAGGATGACAATAGATTTACCATCACAAATGATGCAAGCAAGAAGTCAGTGGAGTAACAGGTTTAAAGTACTGAAAAAAAAACCCAAAACTTTAAACCTAGAATTTTATTCCCAGCAAAAATATCTTTCAAAAAATATAAATGAAATAATGTCTCTTTCAGTCACTCAAAAGCTGAAGTAGTTTCTTGCAAGCAGACCCACGCTACTAATTATACTAAAGTAGGTCCTTCAGGAAGAAGGAAAATGACACCAGATGGAAATGTGGATCTACACAAAATAATAAAGATAGAACACTAGAAATGGTAACACATAAAATTTTTCTCATTGTTTAAATCACTTAAAAATCAAGCTGGTTATTTTAAAGAAAAATAATCATATACTGTAAAGAAACACTTGTAAAAATAGGATATATGACAACAATAAAACGAAGGTAGAAAGGGGAAAAATGAAAGTATACTATTTTAAGGTTTTTGCACTAGATGAGAAGTAGTATATCACCACTTGATAGTAGACTATGATAGGGATGTATGCTACAGACTCTAATACAACCACTAAAATAACAGGGTAGTGTCAAATAAGTAAAAAAAAAAGGAAATGAAATTATAAAAATAATATTCAATTCATACAAAGAAGATAGAGATGAAGAAAAAGAAAACAAAAAATAATAAGACACACAAAAAACAAATAACAAGATGGTAGATTTAAACCTAATGATATCAATAATCAAACTAAATGTAAGTGGTCTGAGTACTTCAATTAACAGGGAGATGGTGTTATATTCATTAAAATGCAAGACCAAACTACATATTGCCTCCAAGAAAGGCACTTAGAATATAATGATGCAAATAACTTGAAAGTAAAAGGATAAAAAAAGGATATCCTATATTAGCACTAATCAAAAGAAAACTGAAGTGCCTCTATTAATATCAGAAGAATAAAAGAGCAGTATCAGATAAAAAAAACCCTCATTTTATAATAATAAAAGAGTCAATTAAGAAGCTATGAAAAATAAAAGATGAAAAGAGAGAGGGAGGCAAACCATAAGAGACTCTTAACTATAGGGAACAAACAGGGTTGCTGCAGGGGATGTGTGTGGGGGGATTCGGTAATTGAGTGATGGGCATTAAGGAGGGCACTTGATGTAATGAGTACTGGGTGTTGTATGCAACTGATTAATCACTAAATTCTACCCCTGAAAAAAAAAATAAGTTCTACCCCTGAAATTAATATTACAGTATGTGTTAACTAAATTGAATTTAAATAAAAGAAAAAAAGAAGCTATGAAAAAACAATCATGTAGTTAATGTCAAGACTTCAAAGAACATAAAATTAAAAATATAGGGAGAAATAAACATCCACAAATATAGCTGAGGATTTTTATAACCTTCTATTAATAAATGAAAGAACAAATGGATGGCAAATTTATAAGGATATAAAATATTTGAACAGCAGTATAAATGAATTTAACCTAATTGATATTTATAGAACACTCTAAGCAAAGTAACATCCTTTTCAAATACCCACACAGGACATTTATCAAAATAGGTGATATTCTGAGCCATACACAAGCTTTAATAAATTTAAAAGAATTCTAATCGTATAAAATATATGTCATACCACAATAGAATCATAAATTAAAAATCAACACAAAAGACTTTGGACAATCATTAGAAAGTAAACTACACACTTTTAAATCATCTGTCAGTGAAAGAATTCAAAAGGAAAATGCAAATTGAAAATGAAAACATAGCATATAAAATTTGTGGGATGCTACTAAAAAAGTATTTGGGTTAGCCAAAAGATTTTTAGATATGACACTAACACATAATCCACAAGAGGACAATTGATTGGATTTTATCAAATTTATCATAAACACACACCTCACCAAAAAAAGATACAGAGATGACAAATAAATATGCGAAAAGAATGTTATCAGGAAATTGCAAATTAAAGCAATAATGAAATACCCCTACACACCTATTAGAATGGCGAAATTTCTAAATACTGACAACATAAAATGCTGTGAAAGATGTGGAGCAACAGGAACTCTCATTCATTGCTAGTGGGGATCCAAAACAGTACAAGTACTTTAGAAGATGATTTGGTAGTCTCTTAGAAAGCTAAACGTAATCTTATGTATTTCTCAGAACCCATAGAATTGTATAACACGTATAGTGAACCAAATGTAGATTATCAACTCTAGTTCATAGTAGTGTATCATTATTGGTTCATCAATTGTAACAAATGTACTACACTAATGCATGATATTGATAGTAAGAGAAATGGGGGAGGGGAGGGAGACAGAGTATATGAGAACTCTGTATTTTTTGTTCCTTTAAAAATTTTTTTTGAAGATTTTATTTGTTTATTTAACAGAGAGAAAGAGAGCACAAGTAGGGGAAATGGCAGAGGGAGAGGAAGAAGCAGACTTCCCGCTGAGTAGGGAGCCTGATGCAGGGCTCTGTTCTAGAACCCCAAGATCATGACCAAAGGCAGATGCTTAACCAACTGAGCCATCCAGATGTCCATTTTGTTCATTTTTTTTAAAAAAATTATTCATTTAAGAGAGAGCAAGCATGAGCAGAGGCAGGGAGAAGGGCAGAGGGAGAGGAAAAGAGAGCGTTCTCAAGCAGACACCCATTGAGCTGGTAGCCCAACACAGAGCTCAATGCTAGGACCCTGAGATCATGACATGAGATGAAATCCAGAATTAGCCGCTTAACCAAACGAGCTACCCAGACACCCTTGTTCATTTTTTAAATAAACCTAAAACTACTTTAAAAAAAAAGTCTACTAACTTTTTTAAAAGGTATGCTATATAGACCACAAGAAAATTTTGTAAATCATATATCTGATAAAGGATATGGGTCCAAAATATATAAAGAACTCTCAAAACTCAATAATAAACTAAATTTAAAAATACATATGAACAAGAGATTTGAATAGACACTTCACCATAGAAATAAATGAATGGCAAAAAGGTACCTTTTGCTCAGCATCATTAGTTGTGAGGGAAATGCAAATTAAAACCATGATGAGATACACTCCAGGATTACTATCATCAGAAAGATGGACAGAAGTGTTGGCTAGGATGAGGAGAAGTTAGAACCCTCATACATTGCTGATGAGGATGTAAAATGGTGCATTCACTTGAACAGTTTGGCAGTTTCTTGAAAAGTCAAATGTGCACCACCCATAGATGCAGCCAAATTGTGGTATATCCGTATAATGTAATAGTATGTAACAATAAATAGGATGAACTATGATATATGCTACAACATGAATTAATCTCAAAATAATTAGAGTGAGCAAAACCAGGCAATAACGAATTCATACTGCATGATTATATAAAGTTCTGGGACATATGCAAAATAATGTATACTAACAGGAGGAAGAGATCACAAAGTGTCAAGAGGGCACTTTTGGGAGTATTAGATATATTCTTCATCTTAATGGTGGGGTTTGATTTCACAGGTTAAAACTTACCAAATGGAAAAAAAAAAAAACTTACCAAATGGTTCTCTTTAAATATATACAGTATTGTATGTCAATGATCTCATTAAAGCTGTTATAGAATAAAAATAGATGTTAAAGATGACACATGTTGTTAATTTTGCAAGTACTCTTCTTCTGGTCATAAAATTATATATAGCATATTTAAAAACAGTAAGAAGCAATATGTTTTAATGAAGAAATAATTCAAGTTCTGTAAGAATCAGAAAGAAAATTTAAAGACAAACTTAATTTTTATAATAATCTGATATATAAAATATTTTTTATTTAAGCATAAGTATCTTAAAATTTATCTTAAATTAAGATGCATTTGACAAAATATTTTCATCTAAGAAATTAAGCTTTAAATTTCCATAAAATGCAAATATTGGAAGATTTGAAAAGAAGTGTCTAAGAGTCAACAATGCATATTTCAACATGTTTTTATCAGGCAACAAATTTAACCTGTTTAAATATAGGGCAATTCCATGGGCTATAGGAAGTATAGTCTGTGTCTTATCAGAATATGGACCTATAACTTAAAATATAAAATACTGTAATTTTATGAGAAAACTGAGGCAAGGAAAATTAAAATAACTTTATTATATTCTCAAATTAATCTTGAAAGCGAGATCTGTATTTTTGTAGACTTCCTATGAAATTAAAAAGCTGAGGGGTCCCTCGGTGGCGCAGCGGTTTGGCGCCTGCCTTTGGCCCAGGGCGCGATCCTGGGGACCCGGGATCGAATCCCACGTCGGGCTCCCGGTGCATGGAGCCTGCTTCTCCCTCTGCCTGTGTCTCTGCCTCTCTCTCTCTCTGTGACTATCATAAATAAATAAAAATTAAAAAAAAAAAGAAAAAAAAGAAATTAAAAAGCTGAAATTAATCAGGACCTAAACATTGTTCCTGACTTTGTAGAATGATATCCCACTTATCAAGGTAATGGATAAACTGCTTCTGCAGCTAAGCCAGACTCTGGTTCTGGGGCTTCTTGCCTCTGCTAAGGAGTTCCCAGTGACCCTGGCGGCTCCCTTCTGTGTGTGCACCCCCATGACAGCTGCAGGCACATCTTGCAGGACAAAATAGAAGCTGTGACACCGTTGGGTGAAAAATGAGCACCCTGAACTCACTCCCCCATCCCACTTTAACTCAAAATGGGACTGTGTATGTTAATTAAGTCTTATGATTAACTATGCCAATACATGACTGGCACTATGCTAGGCACTGAGGATATGAGAGAATAGAACAAAAAGGTGTCCATTCTCAGGGAAAATTAAGTTAGAATGGAACAGGCAAACCAAGCAAGGAGATGGCTAAGTGGTATGAAGAGTAGACTACAGAAAGATAAGAAAGGCCCGGATGTAGTGACGACATTAGATAAGGTGGTCAGGGGAGACCCCTCTGAGTAGGTGCAGTACTGCATGAGCTAAGAACAATGACAAGAGGAAGCCAGCTTTGCCAGTATCAGGAGACAGAGAACAGCAAATGTCCAGGCTACCTGTGCTCTAAAGTTCATTCCGACAGAAATATATGTGGAAGCAAAGAGAATGTGAAAGGCAAATGGTGAATAAGAAATTAAAATGACACAAGGAAGAGTTTTGATGAGATTGATGATATCCATGCCTGATTTTATTTTACCTGTGATATCAGGTGAAGAAAATAAAGCTACCCTCCTTGAACTTGGAGCTGTGGAACCCTTAACTAAGCTGCTCACCCATGAAGATAAAATTGTAAGAAGAAATGCTACTATGATATTTGGAATCCTAGCTTCTAATAGTAGGTTAACAAATTTTTTAAATAATCTAATTTCATGTCATACATTATCTTTTTTAAAAAATTTAATGGATTTGTTTGAATTTTATTTGAATTGACTTGAATGGTAACAAAAAGTCAAATATGCATGATACAACAGATGAATGATTTCATATTTTAAGAGGTTTTTTAAAAAATTTATTCATTTATTTTAAAGAGAGAGCACAAGTGGGGGAGTGGGGAGGGGTAGAAGGAGACTGAGAGAGAGAGAGAGAGAGAAAGAAAGAGAGAGAGAGAGAGAGAGGAGAGAGAGAGGCAAAGAAGCAGACTACCTCCTGAGTGCAGAGCCAGATGTGGGACTTGATCCCAAGATCCTGAGATCATGACCTGAGCCAAAACCAAGAGCCAGAATTATTTAACCAACTGAGCCACCCAGGCGCCCCAAGAGATATTTTTAAAATATAAAAACATGTGCAAATATATCTGCAAAAACTATCAAAATTGGTGATGTAGTATGTTCCAGTCTAACAAGTTGTCTTTTAAAATTAAAATTGTTTTTTTTTCCTTGAGTTAGTATAATGTAATTTGTCTGCCTATATGTAAGTTACCCTTCATATGTATGACATAGTGAAAGGAGCCCAGTGTAAAGAATCTTGATACATTTGTTTTTTTTTTGAAACTGTAAAATATATTTTGCCAAAAATAATTTTAGACATGTATTTCTTTTTTAAATCAGACGCATTACTTGGTTGAATATTTTCATATATTTAATATGGTGGAATAATAGTATAAGTTAAAACATGCTATTATGTCTGTTAGAATATCAGTTTGACCAAACCATGCCAGAAAAGGCAATCCCTGATGAATGAACGGGATGTATTTTCCATTTGAAAGTCATTTTCATATTATAATGGTAGGTTTTGGAGTCAGCCAACAAAAGCCTTCTAATTTTATAATAAAAAATGACATCCTTGGTAGAGACTGAATTCTAACATGAAACTCAGGCAGCTAGGAATAAGCGTGTCTCTCTCATGGCATGTGGCTAAAATGATCATATTTCTCTCCCTCTCACCAGTCTCAGAAAAAAAAAAAAGCACAGTTTCCTCCCTCTTCTTCCTGCCCCCCTACCTCACTTTCCTAAAAAATGTGTGAGACAGGGCTGGGGTGGGGATGGGCTCCTTATTCTGTGGTGTCCAGTGGGGACTGTGACATTAGTCAGAGACAGGAAGATGGGAAGGGGAAGGAGAGTTTTCCCTGCATCTGTGTCATTTCAACCTCAGCTGCAGAGTCTGCACGAGCGGCACCTGCCATGTTGGGGGGCAGATGGGGCTCCTTTGGGGCTGTAGTGGAAGAGGTTCCAGAAGCAACTGCACGAGCTCTAATGGTGGCTGTTCAGTAAGGCGAGGGCTCTAGGAGTATTTCTGGGGATGGCTGCAGGAGGAGGACAGTTATAGGGAGAGGATGTTACACCAACCCAGATTAGGAAAACACCTACACAGCATTTGCAGCGTGCCGGGCACTGTTCTATATGCTATTTGTCTATTCAGTCATTTAATGAGGTGGGGGCTATTATCGTTCCTTTTACATACAAGACAACTGAGGTACAGAGCAGCTAAATTAGGAAGTCATCATCTGTACTGTGGAATCTTCATAAATTTATCTCAGAGGCTACCTGTGTACTAATTCTGCCATAATGAATGAGCCATGTGAATATATATATATATAACCTAAAAAGGGAAAATTAAGAATTTTCTTATGTTATATTCTGTTTACACGCCACAGAATTTGAGAACCAGTGGTGCTTTGTGACATGTCTTGTGCAATTCCTCGTTTTAAAAATAGGAATGAGCTCTGAAGGGATTAGGTTCCTGGCGCAATCATGCAGGTGGTTAATAGAAGAGATGAGATCAGAGCTAGAATTAGAACTGTACTCTCTGGCTCATAGTGTAGTAGTAGGCTTTCTATCCATCTGATCTTCTCCAATCCTTGACGTTAGTGCCCACGCTAAGTCAGGTTCTCCTTCTAAATGGTTCTGAGGGACGAATGCAGCTCACTTGGAAAGGAGAGTTATAATTGTCTGTTTATACTTAGATCTTCTAATGTCTAGATTTCTACTTTTTTCCTGTTTACTTCTGTTCTTAATTTCTATTACTCACTTTATTTAGTATTTCCATCTTCCAATATGTGAGGAGTTTATAACCTATGAAGCCCTCCAAATTATTTACAAGATTTTCTGGAGCAGGGTTTATATATTGAATTTCATGAGTTTCCAAAGGAGTCTGTGATCCCAAAATATTGAGAATTAACTATTGTGTTTGACTGCTAAACGTGGTGGCTTTCAGACCTGTTGAGCCACACTCTGCTGCAGGCTGGGTGGCCGGGCTGCGACCAGTGCTCGACCAGTGCAGTCTGCAGTCACGAAGCATAGCACTGGAAAGAGTTTTGCTGAATAGCAGTTTCCAGTGAGTGGCTGGGTCTTACACAAGATCAATGAACCTTCAAGAGCTTTCTTTTGGTTCCATGAATTGGGTAGAAAAAGTCAAACCATTATTGGAATGAACTCATTTTCTATTTGAACTATCTGATGACCTGCACGAACACATGACATCCTCAATAGCTTTTGGAGTTCCTTTTCTGTCAATACAGCCAATACATTAATAGCTATTGCTTCACTTTGCGTACATGACATGGAATAAAATATGAGCAACTAGTCATTTGCTCTAAATCACAAAGCATGTTTCCAGACAAATATATAAGTAAATGCACCTCTGCTGCTGCATGGTTAAATCATCTTTAAGCTGTCTTAAAATAACTGATTTTTTTTTAGAAATTTGTGTTGTCACATGGCTTTCATGTCTTCAGTGATATCACTATGTTCCTAGTGAATGAACCAATAGTATGTTCCAACAGAATGCCAGGTGCTAAAAGGATTGCTATGAGACGAAAAAAATCTTACTTTTTCTTCCTTTTCTTTTTTTCTAAAGTGATTGAGTTATGTACCTATGCCAAGCCTGGGTCATTCAAGACCGGCATTTATATTGCTTTGTTAAGCTTTCTTATCAAAATGGAGCTACTTTCTCCTTTTACCTGCCAGTTTGTATTTAGTTTGATGAGGTCATATAACAGAGACTCACTCAATGAAGTCAGCTAAAGAGAGAGTTCATTGTGATCTTTAAAGCTCAGACTTTATGTTACTTACAGCAGTCTGAAGAGCTTGCCATCTTAAAAGATTGATGTAAAAGAGTGTACAAAGTCAAAAATAAATTAGATGGTCAATATTATGCAACTAAAAATTGTACATTTTTAGCTAGAACACGTTTATGTGGACCAATCACGAGTCAGAGTTTCTATTCAGCCACCATACATGAGAGGGTTCTCTGTTGAGAGAGAAGGGGACAGAGAGCAATATTGTTTTTTAAAGTGATGAAAATTGCAGCTTATCCATTATTTTTGCTGATTCACCCTCAAGAAAAGAAAGATTGGGGGGGGGGCAATTTGGTGTCAAAGAGCAGAATAACAAATTGATCAGCTCTGCTGCTGATTCATAAGAGCTGTCAGTGAATCTGAACCGTCCACCGAGCCAAGAGAAAATGGTATAGTGAAGAGATCTACTAGATTTGTTATTGAACAGATTTGGCTGAATTCATAGGGAGAAGGAAATTCCGTGGCACAGGGAATCCTCTAACAAGAACATGTGACTTGCTAGGACAGACCAAGGGGTGGTGTTACATACAGATGCCACACCGGTATATTGGTATGACCTCAATTTGGAAAATAGAGACTGGACTCCTCAGAGTAAGAAGAGAATAGAGGCACGCTCTTCAAGAGGGTGCACGTCTGTGTAGTTCACCAGAACACCTAGAAGGCTCTGAATATTATGCCTTAACTTGGTTAATTCCCTGTCAAGGTTATACTTTTGTTTTTTGAATGAGTGTTGACTAGAAAGTAACGTCCTCCATTTTGGGACACCACACTTTCCAGAAGCTCTACTGTTCTTTTGTATTTCAAGCTTATTCACATACATATAGCTAGCTGTGAATCTGCGGGCCCTCTTTTTTAGCCATTTTGAACAAAAACAGATTGCAGAAGTTTTGATGGGTTGAAGAATAGCTACATCCCTGAATCCCACAGGAAAAGGTGTCCAATAAAAGTCAAGTATGCCCAGTGGTTAGTGAGAAAAAATTCATCCAGAGACCATCTGCCTTAGCTGCTGCAGAGTGAAATTTTCCAAAATCCTGGTAATGCTAATTTTGGCCTCCAGACAAAGATAACTGACCAAGAGGAGAAACTACAAAAAACAAATTAGTACCTATGCCTTATTTCTCAGAAAACAGGGGCTATGGTTGGCAGGAGAGAAGTAGAGGCCTACCTGTCTAGCCTTAATTAGGCTCACATAAATAATACAAAAGTGAGCTTTAAAAAAATCTGTATACTAAAAAAAAAAAATCTGTATACTTACCTTTAATCATTTTGAGCATCTCTGATAAGAAAATGGAATGTAAACAAGGTATATTCATCGAAAAGGCTGAGGATAATTCTCATGTACATTCTGTACAAGTTTTATTAAAATCAAAATTTAAAAATACCCTTCCCAACAAAACAGCACAACAGAGAATTTTTCTACCATGTAGTAAACAAATGTAGGGCACAGTAACTCAAATTTGCTTATTATGTTTTAGGCGCATTTTGTATTTTTCAGTGGTTTTGGAAGGTAGTATACCTCAGTGATCAAGGAGCAGAAGCCAGAATTTGTCTAGGGTCAGACAGACCTGGCCATACCACCTGGTCCCACCACTCACTTGCTGTGTGATTTTGAGCCTCCATTTCTTTATCTGTAAAATTAGGTAATAATAAAGCCTATCTCATAGGGGACTATTTAAACAATATCGCTATTATTATTATTATTAATAAACATTAATAATCTGTTTCTCTTTTTGTAGATGACGTTAAAAAATTGTTGAGGGAATTAGATGTCATGAGCTCTGTCATTGCTCAGCTTGCTCCAGAAGGTAACTTTCCATTTTACATTGGTTCAAAAGTGGGCCTGGTTTAGTTTTCATGTTGGATTAAACTACTCATCGAAAATAGTTTGTGTCATATCAATTATGAATTATCTTTAAAATCTCTCAAACCAAGGTGGGCTCCAACCAAGTAAGATCTGTGAAGCTTTGGTTTTCAAAACATGTTTTAAAGTAATGGTTGAGTAGGCCTTTTGCATACTTGTGTTGTTTATCTTTGATGCACAGAAGAAGTGCTTATCCACGAGTTTGCCACTCTTTGCCTGGCGAACATGTCTGCAGAGTATACGAGCAAAGTGCAAATATATGAGCATGGTGGGTTAGAGCCACTCATCAGACTGCTGGCCAGCCCAGACCCTGATGTGAAGAAGAACTCTATTGAGTGCATTTACAACTTGGCCCAGGTGAGGGTAATTTCTAAAAGTGTGTTTTGACCAAAGCTATATATAGAATTGATTTGCCCATTAGAAAAGGGGGAAATGTTTTAAAAACTCATAAGTTCTGACTAACCAGTTTTTTTTGGGGGGGGGAGAGGGTACTAATTTAGTAATTATAATTTAGAGAAAAAAAGAAAGGATGTTGAATATGGACACCTTTCAATTTTCACATTTTACAAGTATTTTTTAATTTTTTAATTTTAATTCCAGTACAGTTAACATACAGTGTTACATTAGTTTCAGGTACACAACAAAGTGATTGAACAAAGTCATACATTACTCAGTGTTCATCATGAAAAGTACAGTCTTCATCCCCATAACCTATTTCACCCATCTCCAAACCCCTCCCTTCTGGTAACCATCAGGTTGTTCTCTATAGTAAAGAATCTGTTTCTTGGTTTGTCTCTCTCCTTTTTCTCCTTTGTTCATTTATTTTTTTTCTACATATGAAGGAAATCATGTGGACTTTATCTTAGTCTGGCTGACTTATAATTAGCATAATACTCTCTAATTCCATCTATGTTGTTGCAAATGGCAAGATCTCATTCTTTTTTATGACTGAATATTTCATTGTGTGTATGTATGTGTGTGCGTGCGTGTATGTGTCTGTGTGAATCTCTATCTATCTATCTATCTATCTATCTATCTATCTATCTCACATCTTTATCCATCCATCTTTTGAGGGTCTTTGTAATTTCATACAAATTTTATGATTATTTGTTCTAGTTCTGTGAAAAATGCTGTTGGTATTTTGATAGGGACTGCATTAAATGCGTGGATTGCTTTGGGTAGTATAGACATTAAACAATATTTAACATTTTAACAATATTTCTTTCAATCCATGAGCATGGAATGTTTTTCCATTTCTTTGTATCCTCTTCAATTTCTATCATCAATGTTTTATAGTTTTCAGAGTACAGGTCTATGAAAGGGCATTTTAGAAGTGTATTTAAATTTTGAAAGAATAGAATAGTTTGCAAATTAAGGCAGGATTATACTAGATAAAAGTATTTTTTCTGAAACAGGATATCTAATACATTGAACTAGTTGGACCCAGGCAGTTATCTATTAACCTAACCTTGGTGATCTAAGCACATTGGATGCAATATATGCCTTATTTAGTGTACCAGGATTTTGGATTAGACTGGTTATTGGTGAAGACCCAGTGAGTTGAGTATGCTGAATAAAATTCATTGTTCACAATTGCAAGATGCTATGTCACTGACCTGTTTTCCTTTGTTATGGAAAGAAACAGTCTCCCTTGGCCTTTCCACCTGTGCTGTTCTGTGACCCTGTCCCCACTGCAGCCCCAAAAGGCACACAGATTCTCACACCTACAGCAGTTCAGCTTCCTGACACTTTGGACAGCCTTCTC
The DNA here is from genome assembly GCF_018345385.1 of Vulpes lagopus. Classification (NCBI taxonomy): domain Eukaryota; kingdom Metazoa; phylum Chordata; class Mammalia; order Carnivora; family Canidae; genus Vulpes; species Vulpes lagopus. Next base: position 64,099,389 of record NC_054831.1, read on the forward strand.
TGCTTCTTTTCTGGCTCAGGTTCCTGAACAATTCTCACACACATTTGGTAAGCTTAAGATCAACTGAAAATACAAAAATGCTGTTTTAAATAGCCAGCAGTGGAGTATAAAAGGAAGAGATAGCGAAGTGAAGGTGAGGCCTCCCTTTCATTGAGAGGCCGATTATCTAGGCAAATTATATAGAAAAACAGAGAGAAATGGGCCCATGCCCAAAGGCAGCAAAAGTATACCTAAATTTGTGGCCTTAGAAGTCATTGCCACGTGGCTGGGCACTCACTGGCCTCTATTCCGTTCTTCCCTGAGTGAGACGTTCTGCCGGAAGCTCAGCTGTTTACCTTCTTTCATCACATAGACCTAAGTAAACTTGTCAGTGTGTTAGAGTCTTTCATCCCAAGACTCCTCATAGCTTTTATTTCTCTGGTTTTTTTGGTTTTGGGTTTTTTTTTTTTTTGTCAAACAGAAATGAAAACCTTGCCTTTGCTAGTCTTCACAATAAAACTACTAGTTAATAGTAGTGTATTAATTTCCTACAACTGATATAACAAAAAATTGAGTGCCTCTAAACAACAGAAATTTCTCACAGTGCTAGAGGTGGAAAATATGAGATCCATGTGTCAGCAAGGCCATGTTCTCATGGCCCTTCCCTTGCCTCTTCCTGGCTGCTTTTGGTGGCCATTGGTCCCTGGAGGTCCTTGGTTTGCAACTGCATCATTGCAATCTCTCCCTTCTGTTGTGTCTCCTCTTCTTTTAAAGACACCAATCTTAGGAAGATGCTATTAAGTACTTGCCCTACTCCACTATGACATTATCTTAACTAATGACAACTGCAATGACCTTGTTTCCAAATAAGATTACGTTTTGAGATACTGAGGGTTAGGACTTCAACATATATTTTGGGAGGGACACAATTCAACCTATGACAAGGAGCAACCCATAATTTTTATGTCTGTAGGAAGCATCCATTGAAGAAATAGAGATAGAGAAAAGCTAAAGTGTTAGTAGGGTTTTTCCACCTTTAATACTATTCTACATTTATGATGTTTTGATTTTAAGTGTCATGATTCAGCAGTCAGAGTTTTGGGGCTTTTCATGACTTTTTGCTTTGTTTTCTCCATTGTTCACGGAGACTAGTCCTCTCCCACCACTCACACACACACAATTATAGACATACAATGTAGTGCAACTCATCTAGACTCTAATGACCCTTGATATTGTAAATGTCTTAAATAAAGGTCATGTTGTGTCTGAACTAAACCTGATATAAATTTGTGTGTACAGGGTCTGCCAACAGCACTGTGTGCATGTAAGCATTTCATAAGCATTCCATTTGAATGAAGATAATAAGGAATTGATGCCATCATTTCATTTTATCAAATACTATTTGAAACAGGGTCCAGAGTGTGAAAAGAATTTGATTATGCACAGATTTATTGTAATGCTATTTGTAATAAAAGGAATTTGCTGGATAATAAAGAAACAATAGATATTGCAAAAGTCATAGATCATATTTATTTCCTGTTATTGACAATGTTTGCATAGCTAACATGAATATTTAGGTGTTGTCATTTGAGAGTTTGCTTATTTTTTGTGTGAGTTATTTTGGAAGGGAATCTGGAATAAAAGATTCGAAATTTATAACTCATAATGTCCTTTGTTAGAAAATAGAGCTTCCCCATTCTTGAGACTGACTGTATTTTGCTTTAAAAGTTACTTATTTGATTATTTGTATCTCATGGCAGGATTTTCAGTGTCGAGCTATGCTTCAAGAACTAAATGCAATCCCCTCAATACTAGATCTCTTGAAGTCAGAATATCCAATTATCCAGTTGTTGGCTCTCAAAACCTTAGGTGTTATTACTAATGATAAGGAGGCACGAGCAATGCTAAGAGACAATCAAGGAGTGGACCACCTTATTAAAGTCCTAGAAACTAAGGTATCTAACTTTTGTTTGACTCTCTACGAGGAAACGTATCTCTTCTAAATGTTGTTATAAAATATGAATTGTAGAACAATTTTAAAAATGAAATTTAATATATTTAAGCCTAGTACTAAGTATAATGGACTAATTTGCTTATTGCTACATTGTTTATCAGCATGATTAAATCAGATTAATGATAAAAATCCATTATAAAATTCTTTTTTAATCTGGTTTAGAAATGTAAGATTTTTAGATTCTTGTTTAGGATCTTCTTCATGATTTCCTGAAATACCTAGAATTAGTCTTTTAAGCTTTATGGCCATAATTTTCTCTAGGTAAAATTAAGAAGAGTTATTTACTCCCCATTGTGGAAAGTAATCTGCTGTACCTGGTCTACTGATTTAAATATTATTTTCATCTAAAGAAATACTTTCACAGAAACATCTAGAATAATGTTTGACCAAATATCTGGATACCATGGCCTAGCCAAGTTAAAACATGAAAATTAGTCATCACAAGTCCATCCCTTATAAATTTGACACCCATACACATCTCCTTAAATCATAATTAATCTCCAAATAAGAGCAATAGCAAGGTCTTACTTCTGTCTGGCATGATATAGCTATCCTGTGTACAACCAGAACAACCCTTTCTCCAGAAGAGGATGCAATGTCCTTGCATGATGTTTACTCTTCTCCTTGATATCCTATAACTTAAATACGATGATATAAAATTAATAATAAACACTAATTTTTAAAGTCTATACATCTTATGTTACCTAACAGGATAAGAGGGGAAAAAACAAAGATATTTCATACATACACACATACACACTTCTTTATAACAAAATAAGGAAGAAATACTCATGGCAGTTACAACCCTCTTGTCTGTAAGTGCCACATGGTGGTGGTTGGTACTTATAACTATTTTCCTTCAATACCCATTCCATATTCCCTTTGCCCTCAGCAAGCACTTTAGCTGGTAGGGTGATCCATATCTTCATTCCTGAGGGTCTGGGCGGGCCATCAGTAGTCCTGCCTGGAATGGGTAATTGTAGTTTTCCATCGACCTTAACCATAGGGCTTGATAATATTAGGAGACACCCTAAGAACATCCTGTAGTCCAGATATAATCTTCTTTACCTCTACTATGGAGCAGCAGTCCAATTTCCCCTTGGTGACTGGGATCAGTCACCCCAGCAGCACTCTAACTCTCTTTTTTGCCTGCTTTAGAGGCATGGGGAGGCCAGAGTGACTGGGTGGAAGTTTTAACTTCCAGTTTAGTGGAATTATTGTTGTTTCTCTTGGTGGAAGCAGTCTTCCCTTTGGAACTAAGACCTCTAGGCCAGCAGAGTATAAGGTCTGGGAGACAGGAAGCAAAAATGTTGCTGGTGAGTCTCTAGGGGTAATCATGACTGGTGCCACACCTGTTTCCACCCCTTGATTCCTGGACCCACCATGACTGGCTATGGGAGAAACCTCTTCAGAAGGCCATTCTATCAAGCCAGCTGCTTCAGGATGGTGGGGAACACAGTAAGATGGTGAATTCCATGAGCATAGGCTCATTGCCATCCTTTGTTTGCTGTGAAGTGAGCTCATTGATCAGAAGCATTGCTATGTGGGATCACATGATGGTGGAGCATCCTTTCTATGTTCCTCTCACTTTAAGGATTCCCACTTTAATCATCTAGCTGTTCAGATAAGGCCACAGTTTTCCAAAGCATTGGGGATTCAGGAGATTCCCTGGGCAAGAGGGCCACAAACAGAATACTTCCCTCTACCCATAGGAGACTTTAAGAAATATACTTCCTTTCAGTTTCTTCTGTCTGCTTTTTCAAAGAATATTTTCTGCGGATTTTAAAACTGTTGTCGGTAGGGGGTTATATGAGCAACTTCGCTTGGATATCATGACTGGAAATGTCCAGTAATTATCTTCTATCTGTGAAACATTTTGGAGCAGGGGAAACAAGAGAAGATGGGGCAAATTGTGAGGGAGAGTGGATGTTCTCATCATAAATGAAACTGTTTCCTCAGGCATCTGTCACAACAAAGTAACAGCATTATGTTCTGACCGACTTTTGTCTTACAGTAAAATTTGGGAAGTACCAATCTCTTTTAGTACAATTTTCTAAGGTAGTGTTTGCTTTTATTATTAGGAATTGAATGACCTTCATACAGAAGCACTTTCTGTGATGGCAAATTGCCTTGAAGATATGGATACTCTGGTGCTGATTCAGCAGACAGGGGTTCTTAAGAAGCTCCTATCATTTGCAGAAAACTCTACAATCCCTGATATTCAGAAGAATGCAGCAAAAGCAATCACTAAAGCAGCTTATGATCGTATGTCTGATTTTATATAAACTAAGCACACATACTTCCTCTTTTATTCTTGATTTTGATTAGTACTAACAAACATTAGAGTATTTGTCTGCTTTTAACTGGTCATCTGAGAATAGTGCCATATTTACTATTTAGGGCCAAAATTCATCCCAATGCCAATGAGTAAAAGTAGAGATTACTTTGTCAGGGATTTAATAAACTCAGTGTGATTTAAACATGAATTTTTTTTAAAAAGCTATCTCATTCCTAAATTAAGTTTTTCAAGCCTTTATTTCTCTTGATTTTGAAATTTTACAGAATCCATCCATTGTTTGTGATCCTGAAAACATTGTTTCAATATATCCACATTTGGCATGATACCTACACAGTAATCTCAACTTCAGCTGGAGACTAGCAGTGCCATGTGATATAGCTGTGAAAAATAATATGCTCATACTATATACATAATACAATTTTCATTTCAGTGGCAAGCTATGTTGGCATAAATCTGTAAAATATGAGAGATTAATTACATCACAAGCACTGAGGATGAAATTATAGTTTTAATTTATGTATATTTGGAGTATTTTATTTAATAAAAGAAGTGATTTTATTTTCCCCCTTCCACATCACTCCTCTTATAAACAGTGACAGTTTTGACTAGTTTAAGTGATTTGTATTCTAAACATATATACTCACATCTGTATATATGTCTATGTGTATATTATGGGAAACATTTCCTTCTAATTCCACACTGATTTCTTCAAGGCAGAATTTTATTGCGATAAGCTGAGTTTCATCATCCAGCACATAGTTAACATAGAGGGGACTTGTGAGTTACACTATAAATGCCAAATCTAACCAGGCTGTAAAATTAAGGTTTTCAGTATTGGCAAAAGTTGCTTGATTCAACATTTTGTCAAATGGAATTTAGATCTCATCAAACCTGGTCAGTTCTGTTTTCCAACTATCCCAGGACTTATTAGTTGTTTGGGACCAAAAGAAAGGGCAATAGCAAGACATGGACAATACGAAGCCTAAAATTTTTGCAATTTCTCTATTGCCTAGTGTGGTTGGACCATTTCAGGATGGTCACAGCCCCTGTTGGGATAGGGCTTCATGAATTTGTTACTCATCATGTGACGTAGCAAGGGGAAGAGCACTGGGTAGAGAGTCCTCACTACTGGAACTGAAATGTCCTAGATTGTGACTATGAGTGAACCATAACCTCTCTGGACCTATTTAGTGAGCCTCCACCTTGTGTCAATAAACCCAGAACAGGCAAGGAAATAAGTGATCACATTGTAGTGTTAAATGTGCTTGATAATAGAAGAACAGAATCACCTTGGGGCAGAGCACCTAATGTCAAGTTGGATCAGATAGGTTTCCTTGACATAGGTGATTTACAAGCTAGGATCTAAAATGAATAATAGAAATTGGGTGGCCAAAGAAGGTCCTGGTGGGATGGAGAAGGATCAACAGTGCTCCAAGGAGAAGGAACAGTGTATAAAGGCCAGAGGAGGAACAGAGCATGGTAAATTCCAGAACTGAAAGTTTTCAGAATGGCTAGTTGAATAGAATGCAGCAGAAAACTGACAGTGAAGGCTGTAGAAGTAATAAGAAGCTAGATGCTAATGGGTGATAGAAGCCAAGTAAGGACTTTGGAGCTTATTTTGATGGCAACTGAAGTTACCACTGAAGTAGCTTAGAGAGGTGAGGGACCATTACAGATACTCACTTTTAAAGAATGAGCACTCTTGCTGCAAAATGGAGGAGAGACTAGAAGTGTGCTGAACCAGATCCAGAATGACCAGGAAGGGGATTTCTGTGATAATCTAGAGGGAGGGTGAAAGTATCCTGAAACAGACATTTGCAAGGAGAACCACCAGCACAATGTTTGGCACATTGGGAGGGCCCATAAGTGTTTGTTAAATGACTACATGGGTTGGAAGAAGAAGAAGATGATGTTAAGGATAAGATCAGGTTTCTGGCTGGGACAGCTGGGAGTAGAATGAGATTCCATTCACAGAAGTGGGGAACTCAAGAAGAGGAGCTGGTTTTGATTAAAAGAAAGGAAATAAATTCTATTCTTCTTTTTAAAATTGTGGTAAAAGGGGTACCAGGCTGGCTCAGTTGGTAGAGTATTGTGACTCTTGATCTCAGGGTCATGAATTCCAGCCTCATGTTGAGTATAGAAATTATAAATAAATAAGCTTTAAAGTAAATAAATAAATAAAAATTGTGGCAAAATACACATAATATTAAGTTTTCCATCTTAACCATTTTTAACCTCAGTGGTATGAAGTATAATTACATTTTTGTGCTACCATAGCCACCATCCATTCTTGCAAAACAGACACCCTATACCTATGAAACAATTAACTCCTCACTTCATCTTGCAGTCCCTGACATACACTATCCTTTCTGTCTCTTTGATTTTGACTATTTTAAATACTTGTATAAGTGGAACCATACAATATATTTGTGACTGGCTTATTTCCTTTTGCATGACTTATCCTCAGGTGCATCCATATTCTAGCATACATCAGAATTTCCTTCCTTTATAAGGCTGAATAGTGTTCCATTGTATGTATATAGCCCATTTTGTTGATTTGTTCATCTATTAATGGACACTTGGGTTACTTCTACTTTTTGGCTACTATGAATAATATGAACATGCATATACAAATAGCTTTTCAAGTCCCTGCTTTCAGTTCTTTGGGGTATATACTCATGACTGGAATTGCTGGATTATATGATTAATCTTGTGTTAAATATGTTGAGGATATGACATATTGTTTTCCATAGCAACTGCACCATTTTACATTCCCATCAACAGGACACAAGGATTCCAATTTCTTTACCTTCTCACCAATATTTGCTGTTTTATTTATTTAGTTAGTAGCTACACTGATGGGTATGAGGTGGCATCTTATTGTGTTTTGGTTTGTATTTCTCTAATGATTAGTGATGTTGAGCTATATTTCCATGTGTTTATTGCCCATTTGTTTATCTTCTTTGGAAAAGTGTCTATTTAAATCCTTTGCCCATTTTTCAATCAGATTGTTTATTTTTCTTCTTACTAAGCTGTAAGAGTTCTTAATATATTCTGGATATTAATTCCTCATCAGATGTATGATTTGCAAATATTTTCTCCCATTCTGTGGGTTGCCTTTTCACTCTATTGACTGGGTCCTTTTTTTTTTTTTTTTAAGATTTTATTTATTTATTCATGAGAGACAGACAGAGAGAGAGAGAGAGAGAGGCAGAGACACAGGGAGAGGGAGAAGCAGGCTCCATGCAGGAAGCCCGATGTGGGACTCGATCCTGGATCTCCAGGATCATGCCCTGGACTGAAGGTGTTGCTAAACCGCTAAGCCACCAAGGCTGCCCTGACTGGGTCCTTTGATGCACAATTTTTAATTCAGATGTTGCCCAACTTATTTTTTTTTTTTGTTTCCTATGCTTTTGGTGTTATATCCAAAAAATCATTAACAAATCTGATGTCATGAAAATTTTCCCCTATGTTTTCTTCTAAGAATTTTATAGTTTTGGGGCACCTGGGTGGCTCAGTCAGTGAAGTGTCTGCCTTGGGCTCAGGTCACAATTCTACATTCTGGGGATCAAGCCCTGAGTCAGGTTTCCTGCTCAGCAGGGAATCTGCTTCTCCCTCTTCCTTTGTCCCTTCCTCCCCTGCTCATTCTCTCTCCTTCCTCTCAAATAAGTGAATAAAATCTTTTTAAAAAATCTTTAAAAAGAGAATTTTATAGTTTTATCTCTTACGTTTAGGTCTTTGATGCATTTTGAGTTGCTTTTGTATATGGTGTAAGGTAAGGATCCAACTTCATTCTTTTGCATGTAGAAATCTGGTTTTCCTATCACCATTTGTTGAAATCCATTCTTTATTTGTAATACAAAGAAACTCAACCAGATAGACTTTAAAGCCCATCTGGCACTTAATGCTTTATGAATCTACTTCCTTATGTTAGCTCTAAAATGACTACATTCCAGTTCCAAACTGTGTCTCCTCACTCTTTATTTTAGAATCAAATGACTAAATCTGTGTTTATTTCGTCTATGCCATTTGTGATTTTTTTTATGTTCCCTCTAACCACCATTTTTCCAGACTGAAGAATCTATATTTACTTCATTTTTCACCATACATCACGTCTGTAGGCTATCCTGTAATCATCCTCTTACTTTCTCTGGATGTTCTCTTGTTTATGATTCACTCTTTGAAGTGGAGTGATATGTATCATGAACAGTATTTTAAAAACATGCACCATCATTTTATGTAATATAAAGATTTGGTTATATCTTATGATTATTTTCAATTTCAGTTTTATGAAACAAGTATTATAATCAGCCTCTTGAACCACATCAGCAAAGTGGGCCAATACTTTGAGGGAAAGACTTACAGTGAACCCCAGATCCCATTTCTCCATCAGGACCCAGAGCTCAAAGTCTTCCATTTTAAATTCTAACATTTTGGGACACCTGCGTGGCTCAGTGGTTGAGCATCTGCCTTCGGCTAATGTGTGATCCTGGAGTCTCAGGATTGAGTCCCACATTGGGCTTCCTACATGGAGCCTGCTTCTCTCTCTGCCTGTGTCTCTGCCTCTTTCTCTCTGTGTCTCTCATGAATAAATAAATAAAATCTTTTAAAAAAATAAATAAATTCTAACATTTTTATTTGATTTGTAGTTTAAAAAATATAAATTTTGCTTTGAAAATAATATTGCATTTTCATTGAGGCCTAGTATATAATCAATGTATACAAGCCTTTTATGAAATCTTGAAAAGATATGCTCTTTGCTTACTACTTAATAAATATTTATTCTATGCATGCTATATGCAAGGCACTATTGTAGAAGATGAAGGTAAACAATGACTAAAATAAGTGAATAAATATTTGTTGAATAGAAAAAAGATGTATTTCCAGTGGAATGTAGAGTTTGATATTTACTTTTAGTTTAACTGTGTAAATTACATTGTACTGTTTTTGTCATATTTATTTTGTATCTGATATATCACAAAAGAGTAGTGTGTTAGAAGTTTCTCACTATGTTATTTCTGTTGATGTTTCTCTTGTAATTTTATTTTAACTAACTTTGCTTTATTTAATATTATTGTATATCCACTATTGATTTTTTTTAAAAACTCACTTAACTGCAGCCTTAAATTCTAATTTGATATTAAGATTGCAGTTTATCATCAAATATGGTCTAGGCAAAAACCAGCTCTGTAAACTCCAGATGGTTTAAATAAAGAGACAAATGAAGGGACTATTGTCAGAAGTATAATTAGGGCTAAGGGAACAAAGTTGGTGAGGTCTCCACAGATTAGCAACATGGTGAAACCATCACTACCACTAGATCCAAGACAAGATGATGAACCATTGTTAGATTTATTTTTACAATGATTTTATTTGTTTGACCTTCTTCCTGACACCATGTTTTATGTTTCTTTTATTTTTCTATGTTGTCTTCTTTGTTTTCTTTCTTTCTTTTTTGTTATATAGATTAAAAGAAATTTTAAATGACTATTTTGAAGATAGAGTTACTATAGTTATTTAAGATAGCTAGCATTTTTGCTTCCATAACTCTTTGCTTTCCTGATGTTTGTAAATTTCACAGGGCGTTATAGATTCTCCTCTCTAAAATCTACATAGTTCTCTTTTTAATGAGTCACTCTGCCATTATGCTCAATTTTATTCATATTTACCATTATTTACATATTGAATCCACTTCAATGTACATTGTAAATTTCTCATCATAAAACATACCCATTCCTAAGGTTTTTATTTTGGGTTCATTTCTCATTTGGAGTACTTTTTTCAGTTAAAAAAGATGTATTCAGGAATAGTCAAGAGTGGTATTTTTTGAGACCTTCACTGTGCATGTTTGTTGCCTTCAAACACATATGGCAGTTTAGCTGAGTTTGGAATTCTTGCACCATAACATTTTCTTAAATTTCTACAAACCTTGTTTTTGTAGTGTCTGAGTCTAATGACAGTCTGATTTCCATTCTTTTGTATATAATCTATGTTCTTTTTGTATTTGTGTAGAGTTCTTTATCCTAGAAGTTAAAAAAAAACTTTGTCAAAATGTGTCGGACACACACACACACTTCCCACTCCCTGCCTACAACATAGAAAAGCCTTGTGGTCTACCAAATCATGTTTTGGATTTGTTATTGTTGGTTTTTTTTTTTTTCCCCTAACTTTGGAAACTTTTTTTTCCTATTATACTTTTGGTTATTGCTTTAGTTTTAATATTTCCCCCAAGAATATTTATTATTTTAGCATATCTCTGTCTCATTATTCTATACTTATTATACACTCATAATTTTCTTTTTTAATGTTTTAGTCACCGTAGAATGAACAGTGGTCTGCCTAGGCCTCATTATAATGAACAGAAAAGACATACAGGATGCCGTTTGCCTATTTACTCCCTCAACTGATGTGGCACTAGAATCCGTCACCCCAGTTTTGGGTGATGAAGGGGTTTTCCTCATAGGTGACATCACAACACTAATGTGCTGTTTTCTCCTGGTCCCACTGGTTATGTTGGAGGAAGCTGATACAAGTTTGGAACATTCTTCCAAATGAGGAGACCATAATTGTTCATTGACCAGTAGTTTGTGAATATTTCTTTCTTCCTGACTTGTTCCTGCCCCAGGGCTTTTCCCCCCTTTTCTTCTCAATCAACTTCTTTGAAAGACTAGTCAATTTTAAATAGCTCTACCTCTTCATTTTATCTCCATCCCTTAACCTTAAGCATGTGACTTCTGCTTCTACCGTTGTGCCAAAACAGTCCTTGAAGAATTTGACATTGACTTTTCAACTCCTACATCCTACAGACAAAGCATTTACCTGATTATGCTCATTTATTTATTTATGTATGTATGCATGTAGGTATGTATGTCCTTATGCTAGTTATATGGACAGGTTGACAATAACCATCTTCATTCTATACTGTTCTTTCTTTGCAAACCCTACCTATGTTTCTCGTCTACCCCTTTTTATATCAACTCTAGCCTGCGTTGACTTCTCTCTGCCAGACCCAGCCAGCTATAGCATGCTTTATTTTAGAGTAATTAGTAACAATGATTAAAAACTCTAAAAACTTAATAAGGATTGACAAAGTTATATCCTAATATTTCTGTACTTAAAATAAATAGTCATTAAGTTTCAAAATAATTTTCCACAGTTAGAAAATTCTGGAAGAGAGCACAGGCAGTAATTTCTCTGACATCCACTGTAGCAACATTTTTCTAGATATGTCTCCTGAGGCAAGGGAAACAAAAGCAAAAATAAACTATTGGGACTACATCAAAATAAAAAGCTTCTGTACAGGAAAGGAAATACTCAGCAAGACTAAAAGACTACCTACTGAATGGGAGAAGATATTTGCAGTTAGGAAACTTCATTCATAAGCAAATTTTAACAAATAACATCAGTATTCGTCTATAATTTTTTTTTTTTACCTTCCATCATCATCAAACATTCTTTTGTAGGTTAAGCAAGGCATTGTCATTGCATGTCGAAAACACAATTGAAACACACCAACCCATAATAATATACAGTCTTTAAGTTTTGTTTGTTGAGTACTTGTAGCATGTGTCCCCACAGTGGAAAGCCCAGATCAGTCTGCCTTTGACCTGGCACCAGGAGGAGGAAGGTGTTAATTACCACGGTGCCATGAGGTTTATGAACTGGCATTAACATCTCAGCAGGAGCAAAGGTGGCACAATAGCAACTTCCAAGAGTGGGTGAAAAAAAGCATTATTACGTGCAGATTTATTTCCAGTTACAAAACCTCCTGCTTTTATTTTAGTGATACTGTGCAAATGTTATTTTTAAAAGACATTACTCTATTAGTCGCATAATTACCTTGCCATCTTTATTATTTGTGTAATTAAAACGTGAATACTTTACTTCTTGGTGTAGCAATTCAATGAAGGAACTTGGTTAATATGTTAATTCATCTTTTAAATCTATTATAGCCACACTGCAGTCAGCACTTTTGAGGTTTGGTGAACACAGCTGGATTTTGAGAACACTCCCAGCAGGGTTGAGAAACTAATTGCCCACGGTATTTAGATTATTTTGAAAAAAAAAATCTTTCCAATAATTGCATATATACCGTTTTCTGAATGCAACACTACATACTTCAAAGTTAGTCTTTACAAATTAATTTTTTTTGGCCGATTTTCCTGGTAGAATTTACGTTGAGAGTGTTCTGTTTAGTAAAGTTGATTTAGAGCTTTAGATTCAGGGAAGTCTTAATTATAAATCTAAACATTTTAGGTCAGAGACTAGAAAACTCTCAGATCTTGTTTCTTCAGGGAATACTAATCAGGACCACATATATTTTAAAACATTTCAGAAGCCACCTACTTGAGATTTAACTATTAATCACAACATTTTTATAAAACAGATCTGACCTGACTGAAAATGAATTTTAAATGAAAGGAGCAAGGGATTAAAATGATGGGATTACAGGACATGGTTCATAATTGGTTTAAGACAAATGAACAGAAGTGTTAGTAATTTAGCTAGTGCCAGTTATAACCAGATTGCTGTGTATCAGATGAACAAAGGCCAGAAGTGTTTGCAAAGATGATGGTTCTGCTTCTGTGAAGAGGGCAATTTTAAAAACTCATTGTTGGAAGAACACAGAAATCATATGTTAACTTTATTTATTTATTTTTTTTTTAAGATTTTATTTATTTATTCATAGAGACACAGCTAGAGAGAGGCAGAGACACAGGCAGAGGGAGGAGCAGGCTCCATGCAGGGAGCCCGATGTGGGACTCGATCCCGGGTTTCCAGGATCACACCCGGAGCTGCAGGTGGCGCTAAACCGCTGCGCCACCGGCGCTGCCCCATATGTTAACTTTAAAGTGGAAAACCAGTTTCAATAACTTCTGAGAATATTCCTGGAAAAACAAGTTAATTACAGTATATATAAGTAATGAATTATTTCCACATACAATTATGTATGATGTAAATTAGTATCAGCAGTTTTTGCAGAAATTTTTATTCTAACAGAATAGTCTTCTCTTGTGTATATCAACATCTTAAGAGCATATATCTCACATTCTTCTGCTTTAATCATATAAATTGAGTTTATGAAGGTCAATTAACGGAGAATCAAACTTATGACGTTTTTTGAAGGAACTGTATATAAATTAGCAAAGAATTACTTGTAAGCTGTTGCTTTTCAAACTATTCTCTTTTACCTCTTATGGCATTAAAACTGAGTTTGGTTTAATACATTTTTTCTAGTATATGTCTTTAATAAATAGTAATTTATTTAGAATTAACTATAGAACACAAAACAAAAAATTAGGTTTTAATGTTCTAATTTAGTTTAATGCATTGTTTGCTTAGTATAGTAATGAGGCTGTCATTTATTAAGAAAATGAAACAAAATCAAGAGAAAACATTAGGGAACAAAAAGAAGATTAAAAATACTTTGTTTTTTCATTTAGAGTTCTAAAATGGGGTGAATATCATGGTATGTACTTAGAGTCATCATATTATTTGTTTTCACATAAAGAAAACTATGCTAATATATGTTTTGATTATACTGATGGTAATTTAGTAATTAAATATTTATTTTAATTTTTGCTACAATAGCATGTAACAAGAGAAGAAATGATTATGATTTTTTGATATAAGATTATAAATCCTTAAGATTTAGGATTATACTTTATTACTCATTTTTACTTTCTCCTCTTCTCTCAAGCATCTAGCACACCAGTTTATATACCTTAAGCATTCTTCAGACATTGAGTTGTATATTTAAAATAAATATCAAATAAATGCAGTTTTGTCCTTGGTGTGAAAACAGCATGTGTAAGCACAGCACCATGCCAGACACCATGTTTGGCATTAAATAAGTTCTCTCTAAAGTTGAACCTTGCCCTTTTTCTTAATATAGAATGTTCTTTTTTTTTTTTTTTTTTTTTTAAAGATTTGCTTATTTTAGAAAGACAGAGAGCACCAGCAGGAGGGGCAGAGGGGAAGAGAGAATCCCAAGCAAACTTCATGCTGAGCACAGACCCCGTGTGGGGCTCAATCTCACCACTCTGAGATCACGACCTGAGCTGATACCAGGAATCGGAGGCTTGGGGATCCCTGGGTAGCTCAACGGTTTGGCACCTGCCTTTGGCCCAGAGAGTGATCCTGGAGTTCCAGGATTGAGTCCCACCTCAGGCTCCCTGCATGGAGCCTGCTTCTCCCTCTCCCTGTCTCTGCCCCCTACCCCCTCTCTCTCTGTGTCTCTCATGAATAAATGAATAAAATCTTAAAGAAAAAAGAATCGGAGGCTTAACCAACTGTGCTACCAAAGCGCCCCTAGAATTTTCTTTGCTGTATTATTAATATAATATTAGGGAACAGAAAAAAAAATTCCAATACCCATAAGTCATTTTGCATAATCACTGGGTTCTAAAGGTTAAATAGGTGTTTATTTTGTTTAGTTTAGAGTCTTTGTTCCTGAAGCTAAGAAATAGTTTGAAATCCTGTCATATTTTAGATGATTAAGTAGCTACCCTTATACAATTTTTGCTGCAGAATTCTGATTTTTTTTTTCTTTTGGTTTATACAAGCTGAAATTAGAAAACTTTTTCACGAACAAGAGGTCGAAAAATGCCTTGTAGCCCTTTTGGGTTCTGAAAACGATGGAACGAAAATCGCTGCTTGCCAAGCCATTTCGGTGATGTGTGAGAATTCGGGCAGCAAAGAATTTTTCAATAATCAGGGTAAGCAAAGTGGACAAACACATTTTGAACATTTTTAGGCCACGAAGCTGTCGCTTACCTGGATGTTTACAGAACCACATCTTCCCTTTCTGTTTCTACAGGGATTCCACAGTTAATTCAGTCGCTCAAGAGTGACAGTGAGGAAGTCAGGGAAGCCGCGGCCCTTGCCCTGGCTAATCTGACCACATGCAACACCGCCAATGTAATGTGAGTACCAAACAACTCAACACTGTCTCATTGGGGGACGTCTCACAGTCCAGCATGTTCTAATTGTAGTATTTTGGCTTTTGAGGCAGTCTACATATTCTGTTAGATATTCTATCTTGGATTGTTCCTTAAAAACCCACTCTTGTGGAAGATTCCAGAACAAACAGAACTGGATAGTGCTGGAAATATTAAAGACAACTTTATATAAACCTTTGATAAATCCAGAAAAAAATTTAAAGGTTCATTTTAACTTTAAGACTTTAAGACTTAAAGTTTAAGACCTAAACTTTAAGTAATCTAGAAACATTTTAGAAAGTCAATCTGAAACAACATATTATGAGTAAATACTATGAGGAAAGATGAGAAAATGCCCTGGGCATTCCAAGGACTTTGGTACGTGATCTATATTCATTACAAATTTTAATTACCAAGATAATCTGTCAACAAATGAGAAAACTGATGTTCTGCAATTTACCTTGTTTTCCTGGGTATACAAATTTATTAAAATAGCTGAGCTGGAGACTAAACCCAGGTCTGCTGGCTTCCAGAATTTGTATGTTCTTTTCTCTATAGAAGATCACCTTATAAAAGAGTGAGAATTTCTTGAAGGCACCTTTCATAAATAAAATATTTTCCCTCCCTATTTAGTATGTTTATTAGTCAGGACTCTCTAGGAAACCAGAACCAATAGGACATAATATACATGGAGGAGGAGTTTTTTTTTTTTAAGATTTTATTTATTTATTCATGACAGACAGAGAGAGAGAGGCAGAGACACAGGCAGAAGGAGAAGCAGGCTTCCTGTGGGGAGCCCGATGTGGGACTCGATTCCGGGACTCTGGGATCATGCCCTGAGCCAAAGGCAGACACTCAACCACTGAGCCACCCAGGCACCCCATGGAGGAGGAGTTTTATGATAGGACTTGGCTTATGTGATTATGAAGGCCAAGAAGTTTCATGATCTGCCATCTCTAAACTGGGGAACCAAGAAGGATGGTGGTATAATTTAGTCTAAATCTGAATTGCTGAGAGCCAAGGGAGCCCATGTGCCAGGGCAGGAGAAGATGAATGTCTCAGCCTAGGCAGAGCAAGTTCACCTTTCCACCTTTTTTGTTCTATTTGGACCCTCATCGGATTAGATGATGCCCACCCACTTTGGTGATTGCAACCTTTACTCGGTCTACTGATTCAAATGCTAACCTCTTCCAGAAACACCTTCACAAACACACCCAAAAATAATGGTTTACTAGCTATCTGGATATTGTTTAGCTCAGTCACGTTGACACATAAAATCCACCATCATAATACGTAAGTTATTAACTTCGGTGTATGTTATTGTTTTGTGACATTGTGGCTAAAATTACTCTTTCCTAACTTGAAATAAATCTTCCTCCACCTCCTCATATACTTAATCTTTTTCTTACCCTTTCTTTCCCTTTTTCTACTCCCACACATTTTATAAAGACCTTAACGCAAAGAGTAAAAATCTAACAATGCCCGATTAAAATACAGCCAAAATGTAGAAACATCAGAGCAAAATTGTGTTCCTTTAATAGCTACCGTCTTTGACATGGTAATTTCTGAAATTCAAGGTCATCATCATCTATATGAAAGCGCACAAACTTCTAGAATATTGAGTCATACATAGTAAGTAGCAGTTTGAAAATAGCATATTCAGTGACTGTTCCAGAATAGTCACGCTGGTGCAAAAGTCTTATCAGTGACACTAAAACACTTTTATCTCGGGTGCATTTAGATTTATGTATTACCTAAAATACTTTAAATAGGCCTCCAGAGTGTATAGATGTCTTAATTTGATGTAGGTTTGCCTAAGTTTTATCATCTCACAGTTTTATATAAAATCGTAGAAAATTAGGATGTTAAGTAGCTTCTAAAAGACGCTGCCTCCAGATTCTCTCTTGCAATTTAATCATCTATTTCACAGTTTTGTCATCTAAGTCTATAGTTCCATTTTGTCAACATAGAAAGGTCAATCAAGACTAAATGATGATGCATATATCTTTATTTTTGTAATTTGTTTTAATTTTTATAAATTTTATTTTTTTTTATTTTTTATTTTTTTTAAATTTTTATTTATTTATGATAGGAACACAGTGAGAGAGAGAGAGGCAGAGACACAGGCAGAGGGAGAAGCAGGCTCCATGCACCGGGAGCCTGATGTGGGATTCGATCCCGGATCTCCAGGATCGTGCCCTGGGCCAAAGGCAGGCGCCAAACCGCTGCGCCACCCAGGGATCCCTAATTTTTATAAATTTTAAATTGCAGTTATTTCTTTAACCTATTGTATATTGTCCATTATGATTTTTTTTCAATTTGTGTTTGTTATGGGAAATGGGACATGAATAAAAGTGGTTTTATGGATGTCTTTTGAGGCCTATAGAGTTTTTACTTTGGACTCTTTGAGCTAAAAAATATTGAAAGTAAATGTTTCTGATGAGGAAGTGGAGTCAGATTTGACATGTTTGTGCCAATGCTGAAGACTAGAGTTGACAAAGATTTTATAGTCAATCAAAAGGAATGAAAACAAATAAGCCACATTGTCTATCCTTGTAGCAAGCCTCTTAGAGTATTAATTAGAACCACAACAGAAGAGACAGCAACCATGATTGATTATTTTTAATAAGAAATTTTTTCTACTCAGATCATCTTTAAAGACGTATTAGCTTAAACTCAGCATTGGTGAGTATTTCTAGCATCACCTTTTAGAAGCAGGGCCTTAGATTACCTTTCCTAGCTATGCGGTAGGGGATGGGGGGCTGAGTCATGGCTCTGCTGCTTCGGTGGTGGGACTGGGGGATGGAAAGAATGTTCCTTTCCTGCCACACCTAAGTGGTAAGAGAAGGCAAAAAACCAGAGCTAATGTCTTCCAGGTGCACTGGGTAACTGTTTAGATACCTGATAATTGCTAGCCTAATTAAAAAAAAAGTTACAGTTAGGCATTGTGAATACTAATTTGTTCATTAAAAGGCAGCTCCTTCTCCGACATTCATGTCCCTATGTGCCCAAAATGGTTTTCTGTTGCTTAAAGTCAGGGCACCTTCTGGAGTTGAAGGACCATTTCATGAATTGAGTAATCTCTGATGTGTTATGATTACATGCTGATATAATTTCCTTTATGTAACAATGGGTTTTTGCTTGGAAAGTTGTGGGTAAATCAAAATTTTCTAAATTAAAGGAAAAAAATCAAGGAAGGAAAAATATACTTTGTGGTGACCCTTTTTGTAAAACTGGCAAATGCTTTTTTTTTTTTTGTAAATGCTTTTAAAAAATAAAATATCTTACAGCCTGAAAATAGAATTTTATACATATTTATAATCTAAAATACCTAAATTCAGATTTTCACACATCTTGTTTTCTTAAGAAGGAAAATACACTCATATGCAATAGAATGGTAAGATGATGAGCAATTTTGGTAGCAATGATAAATAACCAGACTATAACCATAACCCTTTCAACTTTAATTATAAATGTCACCTTAATTGATGCCAAACGATCTTGCCTAATGGGTATTCTCTGTGAATGAGGCTTCCTAGATGCACAAGTTTTTAGTATATTTGAAAACTCTTTATAATCCACAAATCTTTAAAAAATTGTAATGCATTTGAATTAAAACCTTCTAAAATACTTTCCTCCCAACCTTTGAAACTGATCATACTGTTATTAGACTTTTGGGGGAGGGTTATGGTTGCCATTTTGAGTTGATGCCCATCATGTGCTGTAAGGTGGAGGTGTCAGGGCCCCATAGGGAAGGTGGATGCTTGCGCTGCTCTGAGTGTGGCCTGCTGAGGGCAGGGCCTTTTGGGTATTGATGCATTTTGTCGACTCTTCTACTGGCAGGCTGTCAGTATCTATTTTCACTGCTGTCTGTAGATCTGATTGGCAGAACTGATCCTGCCAAAATTCTCTTCAAATCCCTTCTAGTTACTTAAAAGTTTGGATATCAGGTAACCAAGCTTTATCAAATTGTATATAAAAGCTGTGAGGGCTGAGACCTCTTCTCTAAGTGATAATTTAGTCTTCAGTGGCCATTTCTTCTTTCCTTTCTCCCTTCCCTTCTTTCTCTCTTCCTTTCTGGTAGTTCTCATGTGTATTCTGGATATATGAAGTGTTCAGGTATTTGAGTTATAGAAAACTGAGACTGTACTTAAAAAAACAATAATAATCTAACAGATGCAAATCCCTTTTCATACAAATAAGCCAGCGTTGGGGAATGAAATTATGAAAAGTAAAGTATTCTGGAAATACATAAAACTTCCAGTAGTATTTTGCGTCAAGCCTTGTGGATGGACTCTTCTCTCTGCATGGAATGTTCTTCCAATACCAGAATGCCAGTGGCTCACTCCCCCACATCCTTCAAGTCTGTTCAAATGCCACCCTCTTAAAGAGACCCACTGTGACGACATTGTTTACAGTTGCACCCACACACACTTTTTCTCAAACCTCCTTCCTTGCTGCCCTTTCTCCAGAGCACTTACGATTTTCTGACATACTATCTAACTCACTCATTGTTTGTTATTGATTTTCTATCCCTCACCCTCCTCTGACAAGCCCTCATGAAGGAGGTACCTTTGGCTGGTTAATTCACTGATAACCTACCAAACATCTAGAATAGTGCCCATTGTAGAGTAGGTATGTGGGGGCAAATGGACTTACCAAAAATAAGATGGAAAGCAATAGGATAGTGAAAAAACATCAACTGATGCCCAGAACTTAAAACAGAAAGTGATCATCTCTGTTGTTTCGTGTGTTGATTTTTACATAATTTGGATCACAGAAGCAACAGTGGATATGCAACCTCTAAGAGTTTTCTAGTCATACCTTACATTTTTTATTATCTGCAATGTAAAGATCACTTAAAGTGGATAAAAACATGGAAAGGCCACAAACACAAATAAAAGTAACAGTCTGAAGGCATAAGAGAAAAGGACAAGAACAGCCAGATTCACTTATCTAAAGTGAAAGAGGAAAAAGAAGAGTAAAATTATTTTGTAAGTGAGTAAATTAATAGACAACCTCCTTTAGGACGAAATAGGTGGAAATAGAAACGAAAGAGCAATAATGACTTTTTATAGAAAAATGTAACCCACTGGGACACCTTGGTGGCTCCATCAGGTAAGCTTCTGACTCTTGCTTTAGGCTCAGGTCATGATCTTAGGGTCATGGAATCAAGCCCTGTGTCAGTCTCCATTCTCAGCAGGGAGCCTGCTCCAAGATTCTCCTCCTCTCCCTCTGCCCCTACCCTGCCCCCTCATGTGCCAGCATGTTCTTTCTCTGTCTCTAAAAATAAAGGAATAAATCTTTTAAAAAATAGAGCGCATTTAGTTGCTCTGGACACCGTTATCCTTTCTTGGTTCACCGCTAATCCTTCTAAAAATTCTCAATTTATAATACTTTTTGAAAAAAGAAAGTTGTTGATTTTTGATCTAGGAAATACCATTTCAATGAAAATTCATATGATATTTACCTCGTACTCTTCTATCCAATTATTCATATCAAAGCTGTACATTATTTATGCAAATACCAAGAGAATTATTCCTGGTTGACATTCTTCTGAGGGGTAGATTCTACATATTAACAAGAATATTTTAAACTGCTAATTTATAACATCACTGCCATCTGTTGGATCTGATCAGAATTAGAGTTTTTGAGTTGTCCTAAGAATAAAAAGAGTTCGATGTTTTTCATTTTCCTTGCCAACAATGAGTAACTTCTGGCTATTAGTAAACTATGAAAAGATGAGGAAATAGTATGGTTGGTTACTAGATAGCTCTTAAAAGATACAGTTATTTTAGGAAATAAGAATAAAATAAAAACATAAAAAGTAATAATATAATTAATGCCCATAGATAAGTAAGTACAAACTGTGGTTTTGCTGTAGAAAATACATAATCAAGTCTCTGTTGTTTATACATATATCATACTAACACCTGATTCTTCATACTTATGTTCTCTCCATGAAGAACTGGGTGATTTCCCTAAAGCTTAGAGACCTTGTCTCCATTTCTTTTTTTTTTTCTTTTTTTTTTTTATACACCACTTCTTGGCTTTCCACAACACCAGTGCCTTAAGTAAGTTCTAAATAACAACACTATATAGTGGTTACTTAAACAAACAAAAATTGATTGATTGCTGGGCCACCCCAGGCCTCCACAACACAAGAGACCATGCTCTTCTGTAGGGACCATTTTGCTATTGTGTGATCTACAGTCAACCACAGCAAAGGAAGTCAGGAATCCCAAAGGGATTCCAGAAAGAGACACAATGCCCCCAATTTATATGGATGTCTGAGTACTTTGGGAACTTCTCAATGTTCTTTATTATCTATGGATAACCTGTCATTTTGTATTATCAGTATTAAAATTTCTATTCACTAACATAGAAATAAAGCATGGACCAAATAGTGGAATTATTCACGGAGTACTATGCCTGAGAAAGCCACGTAATGTGTAGAAAAACCACTTCAAAGGTGTGCCATGGGGGCACCTGGGTGGCGCAGCTGGTTCAGCCACTGCCTGCAGCTCAGGTCACAATCCCAAGGTCCAAGGATCAAATCCTGCATTGGGCTCCCAGCTCAATAGAGAGTCTGCTTCACCCTCTGCCCCTCCCCTTGCTTGTCTTTTCTCGTACTCTCTTTCAAATGAATGAAATCATTAATGGGGGGGAAAAAAAAAGGTGTGCCACCTACGGAACTTTATATAGCACTTCAAGGCAGGTCTTCATCTATTCACAGTGACCCAATTCCCTATCAATCACTTGGCACTATCAGGGGAGAGCCTGACCCAGAGCCAGTTGTTGGAATGTTAAATCTCTGTAGCATGTATAGAAAACACTTTTTAGAGCTTTTTTTTCTTTTTTATCCTTACCCCATTAAGTAGAGTTGGGGGAAGGTGATATATTTGTAAATTTATTTTTACACTTGTACCCGTAAGTATATAGACAAATGCTATTTCTCAGAATTGGCTAGGGTGCACTGAACCGCCACAGTCATTTTGAAGGAGGGAAAAAAAAAAGGTCTCCCCTAAAGTTGGCAAAACACCACCAGCTTCACTTCCATCTCCGTTCCTCTACAGGAAGAGATGGGATTATGGCTTTGAGATGGCTGGACTCGTGCAACTTCACCCTCTGAAAAGAAATTTTACCCTCTATTCTAGAACCTAATCCTTCTTGGCCAATACACACAGATTCACTTAGAGTAAGTAATCTGGTCCCTTTGAATACTTTGCCATTAACGAAACATCGACTGTAGAACGAATCCACTGTGATTTACAAAATAAACGTAGGCTCATGAAAAATGCAAACTCATGGTACAGACTTGATGGATCGGTTGGACTTCAGGATGCTGAAGCCGTGCAGTTATTGTCTTTGTTGCATCAGGGTTTTTCCCTTGGAAAATGTATCCAGAGCTTGGTGGTGTTTTTTTTCCCCACCTCTGCGAGCAGTGGAGGGAACTGTGTCTTCATACTGACCCCTAGTGGTCGTTCAGGAGCGAGTTGGGGGAGGGGCAAAAAGGGCCCTGGAAAGCTCGCTCCCTATTTCAATGAAAGGCACGCTAATTTAATTTGAAACACTCTCTGGCGCGTCTAAAATAATATTTTTAAAACATTATTAAAATATTGTCATCTCGTAAGCATTTCATTGTGTTTTTGAAGAGAGAATATTCTCCTGCTCCATGTGTGTTAATAGATGCTTGCGTTTGTCTCTGGTCCCTTTTAAGATGCAGTCGCTTTAAAATGTTTTGACACATTCATTGTTCTGGTGACTGAATATGGGCTGCGCTACATAACCATATAGGATTAATAGCATATGCTTGGATGGCATCAATTAATCTCATTGTTATTGTAGTCACTCTGGAGTTGATTTTTTGCTCTTGACTCCACATAATAGAAAAGATTATTTTGTTTTAAAATTCTTATTAGCATCACTTTGTTGTAAGATGCTACCTCCTTTTAATTAGACCGCTCACAATATGAGCATCCTACAAGATAATTGAGTTCGTTTCATGACCTTTTTAGGAAATTCAGTTTTGTAGAAGGATGTTTCAAACTTTTGTATTGAGGACGATACCTCAAAGAACTTATGGTGTTTATTGACTATTTTAAAAGGCTTCTGAAGTTAATAGATCAAATAAATGGGAAGACTCTTTGTGGTAAATCTAAAATTGATTCTTGTATTATTACCATCCAACTTTACTGAGTGGGTCCTTTTCATTTCTACCTGTTAGCACCTGGATTCCTTCTCTGCCTGATAGAATGTTGTTCTGACACAGGCTATGATAGGTTGGAAAAATCATACTGGATTTGAAGAAAGATGTAGAATGAAAAGCTGGATTTTACAATAAAACAGATTGATTCCATATCTCCATTTTGTGTTAGCTGTTGCCTAGTCAGTCTTCACAGTTTAAATTTTATTGGCTATTAGTTTTGTGAGGCTTTGTGAATCCCATGAAATGTTCATTTAGAAAATTGTCTATGCTGCTTTTATTACCCAGAGAGGAGAGACTGACATTTGCATAACCTTTTTAAAAAGTTGTTGGCACCTCTTTCAGGTTTAATTTCCAATATTACTGATTTTCACAGAGAATTATCAAATTATTGTGTGATTTTTTTTCCTCTCACACTCTCACTTTGAAGCAGTACTTAAAGCCTACATAAATTCCATTTTTACTCATCCTTGACTTTTTATATTAATCATTTTCTGTGACTTTTTATTCCCCCTCTCTGGAAATGGCCTTTATTGCTTATTGGCTGCACCTAAATGGGAGAGACCTTGGTGAGATTCCTGAGGAAACTGTCCCAGCTCTACCCCTGCAGGTGGGAGATTTGACCACTTAGCTGAAAAAGTCTGAAAATTTCATATGCACATCTAAATTTGGAAATATGATATTTTTCCATGGTACAAGAAATCAAGTAAGATAGGATATAGGAAAGTCTCTGCCTTGTGGTTCACTGAATGTCAGCAGACAGTGGTGATGATGATAGCTGGCATGTGTGAGCCAGGCCTTGAGCTAGGTATTTGATATGGAATGTATTATTAAATCCCCAGAATGAGGATGCCTGGGTGGCTCAGTGGTTGAGTGTCTGCTTTTGGCTCAGGATGTGATCCCGAGGTCCTGGGATCGAGTCCCACATCGGGCTCCCCACTGGGAACCTGCTTCTGCCTCTGCCTATATCTCTGCCTCTCTCTGTGTATCTCTCATGAATAAATAAATAACATCTTTAAAAAATATTTGTCAATTGATGATTGTAATAAAGTTTACAGACTAAAAGACCACTGAACTTTTAATCCTGTGTTGGTTGTTGACTTGCCTCACAAGCAAGTCTTAATCTCTCTAAATGTTATCTTTCTTCACTATAAAAGAAAGAAAAGCGAGCCTAGGTTATCTATTATACTTTGTGCATCTGACTACGCTCTATCCAGTATCATAGGGAGTCTTGAGCACAACTTCCACTAGGAACTAGCTGGGATCACTCTTTACCACTTTCATCATTTTGTCTCAAAGGTGAAGGAAGTTATGTTTTTAGGTTTCTTTTGTAATTCTCTCACCATTACTTGGGGATTCTTTACATCTAGGCCTTATTGTAGGCTGCAGGGATATCCTAGGGAACACAACGAAGGTTCCATCAGACTGCTGTCATGAAACCTACATTTCGCACAGGGAGGCAGACCATAGGGAGTAACTTTAAGAAGGTAATTTCAGAAGTGATAACAGTATCAATTAAATAAAGTAGCACAACGTCCTAGAGAGGAGCCTGCGTGACACTGGGGTTGTGAGAGGGGTCAGGAGGATGACACAAAGCTTGTCAAACGGCCTCTCTGAAGAAATGACATTAGAGCTGATGAAAATAAGAAGCCCTGGCAAGGCCAGGGGTTTTCATGTGCCATCACACGAAAGCATGCAGCATCCTTATTATTTAGTTAAGGAAATCAACATGGTACTTCTAATTACTTTGGGATTGCGTCACTTGTCACATACAGATACGTAAATAGACTGATTTCCCAGTGAAACAGAAATATTTGGTAACTGCAAAAGCCATTTATTATGAGTATTCCAACACCTTGACCATTATTCGTACTTTATCAGGAGACAAGTCAGCCATGTATAATGAAGACGGTTGTTCTTTCCTGATGGCAGCTAGTTAATTATGGGCAGGCATTCCAGCTTTTGAAACAGACGGCGGCATGTATGGAAGTGAAGTATTGCAATTGAACAGATAGGTCAATAAGGATTCCATGTCACTTGTAAGAAAATTACATTTGATTTCCCTAGACTTTGATTGACTGCCTCATAATTGGTAACAAAAACCTGCATGCTGTTCGAGAAGGTGCTGGGTTAGCATGTACTAGTCTCTTTGCAACTGGCCCCTTTCTCTTTAGAAACCATGATGTCATAGCAACCGTAGCAGAAAAGCATACCCTGGAAGTCTCAAAATTATGCCACCGAGATACATCAGTATGAGAGAAGGAATTCGATTTCACCTACTTTAAAAAAAATTATTTTTCACCTTTTTCCTATTTTGCTATAGGATGTAAAACTGCGTGCGTTTGTTTTTGTGGCTGGGTTTTACTTTCATAAATACAGACTATTTAAAAAAAACTTTCAAAAAATTTTTAAAAATAAATTTGAAAACCTTTCATTTTAAGCATTTGCCCACAATGAATTGTGCTTCTCTCCCTTACTACTAATAAGTTTCTTTAAACACTATTTCTTTAAAAGGAGAAAATTCTCTTGGCTACTTTTGCGAGCCCTGGAATTCAGCCCGAGGTGGAGGGCAAACATCCCCATTCTTCTGCGACTGTGGGGCTGCGGCTGGGTCATAGCTGTTTGGGATGTACTCAGAAATTGATCGATTTAACGAACACACTCGACTTCTTGGATCATTACTTTTGTTGAAAAATTGGTTGGAACGAGAGTCAGGAATCCTGTTCACAGCATTCCAAATCTGGCTGCGATAACCAGGAGACCTGTTTATCACACCGGCCAGGGTCCCCTCCCCACGCTCCTATGTAGACTTGCTGGGAGCTGGGGAGGCTCAAACACACCACCCCTGAGCCTGTGCAGGAGCACCTCTCCTGACCCCTTGCAGCGTGTCTGCCACCGGTATGTCTTCCTTAGTGTGACAAACCTTGCAGAGACATATGAAAAGTCATGCTGGTGGGAATGGTTGTAATCACTGTTAACAAACAAGGTTCTGATTGCCAATATTACCATCTGTTCCATCGGGTTCCACATATTACCCTGTATGTGGGCTCTGTTAAACAGATTTCTCTACTGCCCAAGGTCACCCTTGATTCATGTAACCAGCCTCTGCAGATGGGTTACACGTGAACCTCCAAACTGCAGCAAGGATTTTCTGAGAAGTACCAAATGGTGTCATCTGATGACACGACCCAAATAAACAGAGTCAACGATGTCTGCAAAGACAAAATATGGACAGCCTTTGATATATAAAGAGATCAATCCCTAAGACGTTGTCTGAAGTGCAAGATATGATTCGCCAAACTCCATATCAAAATTATTTCACTGAATAATTAGGGAAGCATTGGGGATGGGGAGAGCAGCTCTAAGTGATACAAGCAGAGATCCCGGTTGTGTTGGGTCCTATGCCTTCTTGCAAACTTAACGCTGATTTTTCTCTCATCCTCTCTTGACTCCTACTGAACTTTTCTTCAGCACTCCCCTTGAGTTGAGTCAAGTCCGTTTAAATATATTGATCTTCTCAGCACTGGGCATAGAAATAAGAGTCAA
Source organism: Vulpes lagopus (assembly GCF_018345385.1). NCBI lineage: Eukaryota > Metazoa > Chordata > Mammalia > Carnivora > Canidae > Vulpes > Vulpes lagopus. Next base: position 64,126,373 of record NC_054831.1, read on the forward strand.
GTACTGCCTCTAAGAAGTGGGGACCAGTGTAGACATAGGGAGAGGGGGAGTGAATACCAAGGAGAGGCACTGATGGACCAGAATGACCCTGAACAGGAAGGGACAGCTGAGGAGGTCTGGAAGGGTGAGCTCCAGTTCCCCAGGCAGAGGTGTGGATGGGTAGCGACAGGCCTTTTGGCAGAGAAAACCTGAGTGCAAAGACACACAGACATGAGATAGCAGAGTATTCTCTCAGTGATCATATTTTTCCTTAAACCATGTTCTTAGTATCCATGCTATTAAGTGTTTTTTCATTGTGGGCTCCAGGATTTAAATGAAAAGCTATGTGGTAAACTCCTTTCCACAACAAGCTTCTGTAAAATAGTATCTTAAGATCGTTGCATTCTATGCGACCATTTGAGCCAAAACATCATTTTAAAAAAATGTATACATGTTTAGCAAACAAATGATTTTGAGCTCATGTGGAAAAGAGACACATGATATGTAGTTTGGGGGGTCAAGGTATGCTTCCTTGAGGAAGAGGTGTTTGTGCTGAGCTTGCCAAGCTGAATGGGAATTATCTGGGGGAAGAGTCATCATGAGGTGAGAAGGATGGGCATATGGGAACACCCAGAGGTAAGATGGAGCCCTGGCATGTTGCAGGTCGCCAGAGAGGCCCAGAGCACAGAGCCACAGGTAAAGATGAGAGAGGGCGGGCGTGGGGGTGCAGTGGACTCAGGGAGGGCTTTCGGGGCCATGTGAGAAATTTGGGGCTTCATCCTGAGCAATGTGAAACCAGAAACATTTTAAATAGGGAAGAAATCTGATTATGTGCATGATATATATAACTATAATAATCTGATTATTATTTCAAAAGAAAACTTTAGCTCTAAGTTGGAGAAAGGATTGGAGGGGGAGAGGAGAGACCTGTTAGAAGGGAATATAATTCACAAGACAGGATGTGGACGAGATTGGATCAGAGAAATGGAGCTGGAAAGGGGAGAGATTCAAGAAATAGGGAGAATGGGGTGCCTGGGTGGCTCCGTGGTTGAGCGTCTGCCTTCAGCTCAGGTCATGATCCTGAGGGTCTGGGTTCGAGTTCCACATCGGGCCCCCTGCAAGGAGCCTGCTTCTCCCTCTGCCTGTGTCTCTGCCTTTCTCTCTGTGTCTCTTGTGAATAAATAAACAGGATCTTTAAAAAAAAAAAATAAGGAGGAGGAAAATAGTCAGGACTTGGTAATAAATTGGATACACATGACACATCGAACTTCACTTCTGTTTATGTGTATCAAATTATATAAACAGATGTTTTTATACTTTCCCATATTTGGGTTTTAGTTAGTTTTTCTGAATGTACATTTTAAACTCTTACTTGATTAAACTTCAAATGATGGAGGTTAATGATAGTAAAAATCAAAATATTTTCTGATTATCACGATGACATATGGCCCTATAATTCTGGATTTTGTAACAAAGCAGTTTGACTTCTGTCCCGTTCATTTGGATAATGCCATACTATCTAGGAAACGGAAATGTGTTTTTAAAATATGACAGACTTCAGCTTGTGTACATAGTAGACACAGAGAAAAATAAAACAGAATGTCTTCGGTTTGAAACATGAAATTAATGCGATTCTGTTTAAAAAAAATATAAAGTCTGTGCTCTATTTCTATAATGAAATTAGTTTTTTTAGGTAAGAATAATAGCTTGTTTTTTTTCCCACCATAACAACTTAATCTCAGTTATGCTTTTTACACTTAAACAGACCGCACAGAGCATATTATGGGCAGGTACGTACGTACAATGCAAATTGTTCTCCCAGCTGCACGCGAATGATTTGTCTTTGGTGCTGGCAGTTATGTTCAATTTAGTAAAAGCTATGTTCCGCTGTGTACTAGAATCTTTGATTTCTTAAACAGCTAGGATTTTATGTACTTCTCTTTACTGGCTCATAAAGAGCACAGAAAAGAGCAGAAGGTAAGGATATAAATGAGCCAAGGCAAAATATGCCTTTGTCCATGAGAGAGGAGGAAGCGAAACCCAAGCACAAAGGCTGTGAGCAGAGGCACATCTGATGAAAATTCCTGTATCTCGCAGCCCGTTTTGTGTGTGTGTGTGTTGTTGTTGTTTTGTGTTCTGTTTTGTTTTTTGAATAAATAAGAGAAACTGAAACAACAGAGTGTGATCCTATGTATGCACTTGAATTTTCCAGAAAACCCCTGATGCATACAAAAGACAAAGCCCTGGAGAATTTCCTGGTATGCATTTACCTATAATACTTGTAGCTTCTATCAGGGTTGCAATGAAATAACTCCACAGTGTGCTCCTCCTTGATTCTCCAGGATGTTTTGAAAGGTGAACCTTCTGAAAGGAAAAAAATCACTAAGTGACAAAGGAATTGTGCTTTCCAACTGAGGCATGTTCACAATGATTAAAAACTGCAAAGTATTTTGGCTGAAGGGACTGATTGCATTCAGCGCGTGAAAAATAAGTCAAAGGAATAAAACGATTTTTGAGCAGGTTTGCGTCTATATTAATTAGAAAATATGCATAATTTAACATTCTTGCTGGCAGCTTTAAAAAATTCAGTATTTCAGCTATAAATAAAAACATGAGACATTTCTGAGAAACTAATATACTAGGGCCTCCAAATTTTTCCGTATTCATACAATCAAGTGACCACTGATTAATAGGAGAGAGAATTGTGATCCTGGGGTCCTGGGATTGAGCCCTGCATCAGGCTCCCTGCAGGGAGCCTGCTTCTCCCTCTGCTTATGTCTCTGCGTCTCCCTGTGTATCTCTCATGAATAAATAAATAAATAAAATCTTTAAAAAGAAAAGAAAACTTATCTTAAGAGTGTTTATTTTGTCCCCTAGAAAGGAGAGTAAATGATGGCCCTCAGGCTATCATAGGGAGCTGCAGGCCCTCTCTACCAATATTTTTATATAAACAAATTCTGGTTCTGTGTCATCTAACCAAATTTTAAAGGGATGCCTTCCCAGGAAAAGAACGGGAGACCCCAAAAGAAGGATTAAATATATACCAAGGACTAGGGTATGGGTAGAAATGGAACCAAACTCTGATTCTGTCTTCATATCAATATGGTGTTTTCTGGACGGATTTATTCAAACCAGGTGGAAGGTGCCTTCAGGGTTAACACCGAGGGAGCCCTGTGTTCCCTGGAGCACCTGCCTTCCTTATTTCATTCTGGTCCAGTTGCTGCCATTAGGTCCACTTCAGAACTGGTCTGTGTGACAGGCATAGCTTCCTTTCTCCTCGGCGACACTTCATTTACATTGTGCCCTCTCTTGGACAGTTGTGATAACTTCTATTCTTGAGATTGTCACTTCTCCTTCACAATCAGCAAATCTAAGTGGCTACCTAAGTAAATTTAATGATCAGAATATTCATCGGAATACAGGGTGATTCAGGCTGAATCATACAGCCTCACCTGTTGTTTTTAGTTTTGGTTCTTAATATGATCCTAAGTGGAAAAAAATATGTGTCAGCTATAAACCTTAAAGGGATGTTCATATTATTGGAGTCTCAGATATGTTTTTATTGTCTTGATTACCTCTAGTCCTTTGATGATATAAATGGGTTTTTATTTTTATTTATTTATTTATTTATTTTTTTATAAATGGGTTTTTAACACAGAATTTGGGGTCTTCCTTTGAAACTAGGTTGCTCTGTGTACCTTATGGCTTGGAACATCTCTTATTTGAAGCAATTCCAAATGTTAAAGAACGTAATTAAATCATCTTCCGCTTGTTAAAATGATCCCCTTTTCTATTTTCACTACTTTATGAGCTTTTTAAGTGATTAGAAAGCAAGGACTATATAGGAAGTATGGTGTTCGTTAAAAAGAGGTTTAGCCTTTATCACTTGTGAGACTATTAATATATTTTATGGATAATTGTGGTCTTTTTATAGCAGAAATAGGAAATTTAGCAACTGAATATGCCTACATTACTTAAATTAGTTACTATGTCAATATTATGACTTTGATCTTTGATGTTTAATTTGTAACAGCAGCATTCACCTCCAAAACGTTTTGCTGGTTTCAAATGCATTAACCTCTGCCTACGATTAACAACCTTATTTAAAAAGGGGGAGGATGAGCTAAAGAGTTTTAACTTAAACCAAGAGCATCTCCCACTCACTTATTCCTCCTATTTAAAGTGTTGTTTTCCAGGGCACCTGAGTGGGTCAATTGTTGAGCATCTGCCTTCAACTCAGGGGCATGATCCTGGGGTCCTGGGATTGAGTCCCACATTGGGCTCCCCACAGGGAGCCTGCTTCCCTCTCTGCCTATGTCTCTGCCTCCGTCTCTGTGTCTCTCATGAATAAGTAAATAAACTCTTTAAAAAAAAATAAAAAAAAAAGTGTTGTTTTCCTAGGGGCACCTGGGTAGCTAAGCTGGTTAAATGTCTGACTTTTAATTTTGGCTCAGGTCCTGAGGTTGTGAGATCCAGCCCTAGTCAGGCTCCATGCCCAGATTAAGATTCGATTTCTCCCCTTCTCTAATAAACAAATAAATAAAAATAAAAATAATATAAAGCTTTGCTTTCCCACTAGTTGAATACCTTAATCAATTTTCTTTGAGTAGAATTTCCTGGTCTTGTAAGTATCACTGAGTTCAAAAATGAATGGCTGTAGGAGGGTTTCTAAGAAGTAGTTGTGCAGTTTTCTAGAACTACAAGCTGTAAAAGTAGGAAAAGGGTTATTTAAATTCATTCTTAACTGACATCTTCCCAGACTCCATCTAAATCACTAGCTCCTCAAGCCTGGGTTCATTGCATTGTAAATTAATTTCTTTCCCAAACTGTACTTACGTGCTCGTTTGTTTAATAAGCTCCGTGGTACACCCCAAAGACCATTTCTTGAACTCAGTTGAATGACATTCATTTCTCCTCCATTTACCCAGTGCTGCTGCTGAAGCTGATGGAATCGATCCATTAATAAACATCCTGTCTAGTAAACGGGACGGAGCCATTGCCAATGCAGCTACGGTACTAGCGAACATGGCAATGCAGGAGCCCCTGCGTGTGAACATGCAGAACCACGACGTCATGCACGCCCTCCTTGGCCCGCTGTGCTCTGCCAACACGGTTGTGCAGAGCAAGGCTGCTCTCATGGTTGCTACAACTGCCTGTGATGTAGAGGCCCGGACAGAGGTGAGAACTTTAATAACATTTGTTCTCTCAGTTTTTCTGGTCCCTATCTCTGAGTGGATTAATTCCAAACATTTTCAAGTGTTTGAACCGACCCATCATTTAGATCCTTCAAAACTGGGACCACACTTCAACCACGGACTCTGGGTGATAATAATGTGTCAGCGTATGTTCATCAGTTGCAACAAATGTACCAGTCTGGTGGGGGATGTTGCTAATGGAAGAGCTGCTCCTGTGTGGGAGCTGGGAGTAGGGGCTGGAAACCTAAAACCACTCTAAAACAAATACAATTTAAAAAATTAAAAAATGAAATCTACTAAGTTGGTGCAACACTTTGGAAAACAGATTGGCATTATCTAGCAAAGAAGAGCATATCCTATAATCTGGCAGCTCTGTTTCTAAATTATACCAAAAATGTTCTCCTGCCTCTTGTGCACCAGGAGGCATTGTTTATATCTAAACGACTGGCAACACACCAATTGTCTAGTTCTCTTTTTTTTTTTTTTTTGTCTAGTTCTCTTTTAAGAGAATGGGTATAAATTGTGGCATACTCACAAAGGGGAATTTCACATCAGTTAAAATGAATGAGCTATAGATCCAGATACCGACAGAGATGAATCTTGAACATAAAGCAAAATCAAGTTGCAAAAGGATGCATACTTATGATTCTGTTTATGTAGCATTTGGAAATATACAAATCTAAGCAATACATTTCTTAGGTAAACATACATGTAAGTTGAAACTATAAAGACAAAGGTAGAGAATGATTAACTCCAAATTCAAGAAATCCTCTTGGGGAATCAAGGGAGTGGATATAATTGAGAGGAGCAAACAGGGGTTCAAGGTCATTTAAATGTCTTAAACTGAGCAGTAGACAAACAGGTGTGTCCTTACTACGATGCTTTACATTATACACATGGGTTCCGCATACTCTTGTGTTTCTTGTATATTTCAAAGTTTTAAAGCATAAAATTACATTTTTTTTACAAGTGTGTCATGTAAAAGTATGTTTGGTTCTGTTCATAAAGATAACATAAACCTACAAACATCCTTTTTTCTCTTGCCTTTCTCATATTCACCAGTCACAGGGCACTCATTCAAACAGCCTAGGACTTTGCTCCCCTGCCGCCAATATAAACAGCAATAGCTAACACTCACTGAGCACTTACTATGCAGTGGGCACTGTGCTAAGCACTCTACAAGCATTTAAGCCTCACTTGTGATGGGCCGTGTTTGTAATTCCCATTTTACAGAGGACGAAATTCAGGCTTAAAGACAAAATGTGCTCCAAGCAGAGTTGGTAAATTGGAGGATGAAGAATGCCATCCAGAGCCCAAGCTCTTGCACTATGCTGTCCACTCAGATGACTAACAAATCTTGTCTCTTCTGTCCCATAGGTATCTCTATTCTATCCGCATCGATCTTCCCATTGATTCAGTTCACTTGCATTCATCCATTAAGGCACTAAGACTACCAAATATTATTTTTAAATATTTATTTATTTATTTATTTATTTATTTATTTAGGAGCCTACATGTGCAAGAGTCGGGGGAGTGGCAGAGGGAGAGAGTCCCCAAGCAGACTCCCCCGCTGAGCACAGAGCCCAACACCTGGCTCCCCCACGACCTGAGTTGTCTAACCAAGAGTCGGACACCCAACCTGCTGAACTGCCCAGGCGGCTCAAGACTGCCCCATATTTATTTACCATCTACCCTGTGCCAGGCACTATGCTAGGCTTCCAAGCGTTTTGGTCCTACCTCTGTGCAGTCTGCAGAATAGTCCATCTCTTTCCTGGAATAGTGCAGCTGAGTCTCTGGCTCTACCTACCCTGCCACCTCCTGCTTCCCACACTGCCTCCAGACTAATCTTTCAAATATATGACCCTCATCACATCATTGTAAGTCCCCAGTGGCATGCCACTGCCCCAGAAGAAAAATTCTGAGCTGCTTAGCGTGATGAGCAAGGGCTCCCAATGACCCACACTTATCCACCTGTGCCTGAAGCCTCTTCCCAGGCATAACTCTATGCTCCAGAAATACCATACTATTTGTAATTCTGTCCATATGTTCTGTTCTCTTGTTTATATGTCTTTGATTTCACCCCTTGGAAACTATTCGCACTTTCATCCACCTGATAAAATCTCACTTCACCTTCCAAACTCATGTCAGCCATCCTGTCTTCCACGAGGCCTTTCTTCAACCCTCAAGCTGGAAGCACCATCCTCTATGCTTCCATTACATCCTAGACATGCTTCCTTAGTCCTCTGATTTGCATATATGGTTCTTTTATGAAAGGCTATAAGCTCTTTAAGGCTTTAGGGAAAGGATTTGAGAGTTTTTCTTACCTGTGTTCATGCCATTAACATATATGTGCCACAGAGTGCTTGCTTAATAAATGGTTGTTAAAAGAATGAGTATGAGTGAAGGAATTATTTTTTACTTTTTTATGATTTTATTTATTCATTCATGAGAGACAGAGAGGCAGAGACATAGGCAGAGGGAGAAGCAGGCTCCCTGCAGGATTTGATGCCAGGACCCCGGGGATCATGACCGAGCCACCCATTGTGCCCTCATGTGAAGTAATTAATAAATTAGTTAGATCTTTGCCAAAAGAACACATGGAGTTAGACTATCCTGTATTATACTCAAAAATAACAATGTTCAGAAATTTGACTTGCTAAGCCTAAGATGCTTCAAAGTAAACTTTTTAAAGCTGTAATGTTACATATACTAAAGTGTGATCCCTGAGAAGGAAATGTCACTGGACACTGGCAGAAAATGACTGAATCAAGTGAGTCATACCCCATAAGGGCTCTTGTCTTCAGATACTACACATAGAAACTGATAAAATATTCTTTTTTGTCCTCTAGGCTTGGATGATAGAGTATTGCATTTCAGACAGTGAGATAAGAGCTCTGTCCATTTTTTCTCCAATTGGAATAATTTTATCTATGAGTAATTAATCCACCTTTATTAACTGCATTTCCTTTAATAGTGCAATTAATGTAGTTCTGTCCAATTCTCTTCTTATTTTTTAATCTCTTTTCTCACTCCTCCCTTGGAGAAATGAAGAGAAGACACTGTGCAGTGATAACAAAAATTGGTCTTTTTCTAGGGCATTGCTACAGTACGCTTTGGCCACACTGACAATTTGGTGGCAGTGTCCAGTGTCATGGATAGCATGTTACTGTATCAGTTCCTCCTGCCCAGCCTTGGGGACTATATTAGTTTCCTATTCCTGTGGTAACAAATTCCCACAACATGGCTTAAAGTAGTAGAAATCTATTATCTTATAGTTTAGGAGGTCAGAAGTCTGAAAACAGGCCTTATGGGTTAAAGTCAAGGTGTTGTCATAGCTATGTTCCTCTGGGAGACTTGGAGGAAAAATCGGTTTCCTGGCCCTTTCTAGCTTTTACCATCCATCTCCATCCCTTGGTTCTGGCCCATTTCTCCATCTTCAAAGGATAGTACTTTAACCTCTGCTTCTACGCATCTCCTTTCTCCACTCCAGGAACCCTTATTCCATCTTATAAGGACCGTAATCATTAAATTGGGCCCACCTGATTTTCCCGGACACTCTCACCATCTCAAAACTGGCAACTTATCACATTGGCAAAAATCTCTTCCAGGGAAAAGGACACCTTTGGGGGACCATCATTCTATCTACCACAGGGCCAAGTGAACAGCCATGTTGATGAGCAGAATGAAGGAACATAGGGGAGCGAGAGGACAGGCTCTCCACCCAGTGTCCCTTCCATGTAAAATCACAATGACCTCCCTCAATTATTTGACTGTGGCCCCCTCTTGACCTTGAACAGAAACCTGGGCTTCTGTCTATAAGGTTTTGCAATAGATTGTTTTCCCCTGGATGTAATAAAATCTAAATATCCTAAAATGTTCTCACATAGTTAAACTCTTCTAACAATCAAATGAGATTTTTTAAAAAATGAGTGTTTATGTTCTGTACTCTCAAAGCATAGACTTCTGGTTTCCACTTTTAGTTAAGAAATTCAGGTGGACTGGAGCCTCTGGTGGAGCTCCTGCGCTCCAAGAATGATGAAGTGAGAAGGCACGCCAGCTGGGCTGTGATGGTCTGCGCCAATGATGAGCTGATGGCTGTTGAATTATGCAGGCTTGGGTGAGTGGAGCTGCCATGAGTTTCTGGGTAAGAGGAAGAGCAGAAGATGAAGAGGTACACTCTTCTGCACCCAAGGAAAGTCAGAGTCCACACTCCCACTCGCAGGGGCTGAGCCCTCAGGAGCTGTGACTGTCCCAGCAGATGGGAGGGGGCCCTTCATCATTCCTCCCACCTGGTGATCTCCACCAGCACCTGACAAAAGCATCTTCTCTGCTGCCCCCGCACCACCTCCACGTTTTCACCCCCATCAATGCCTCTTTTTCCCTTCCCTCTGCCATTGCTCACGAGTGATTGTCTCACTACTTTTGAAGCTCAAATAAAATGGGTGAGCCCTGACTGCATATCCTCTTTCTCCCTCCTTCACACAAAGCTTTCCATCAGAATCAGGCATTTAACCAACCCCACGAAAGCAGTTCCTCCATCAGTAGCAGATGCGTGAGTTGCCTGAACACACTGGCAAATAGGGTTCTAGGTTTCCAATGACAGGCTTACACTATTTCTAGGCATCTTTATGTTTGTGTGTATTGCCTGGTTAGCTGAAAAGGTTAGGGCTCAATATTAATTTTGCCTTATTTTTTAAAGATTTTGTTTATTCATGAAAGACACAGACAGAGAGGCAGAGACTAGGCAGAGGGAGAAGCAGGCTCCACGCAGGGAGCCTGATGTGGGACTTCATCCCAGACCCAGGATCACACCTTGAGCTGAAGGCAGATGCTCAACCACTGAGCTACCCAGGTGCCCCTAATTTTGCTTTAAATGAAGGACTTTCGGCTCCTCACCCAGTGTCCTTTCCAGCTGTTTGAATATGAAACCCTACATGGCATATATACCCTCTAAAAGGACTGATTCATCTTCATAATTCTGTCTGTATTACTTTATCTAAAAGCGTGAGATGTCTTTAACCTTCTCATCTCAATTCTTCATTCTGGGTCTTGGCCGGATATATAAATGAGAACTTAATGTTGGATTGCTTGTATAAAGCAAATAATGCTTTTTTTGTCTTATTGACAGGGCTCTAGATATCCTTGAAGAAATTAATCTATCAGTAAGTCGAAAAAATAAATTCAGTGAGGCAGCTTATAACAAATTGCTCAACAACTACCTGTCTCTGAAATATAGCCTGACTGGCTATTTGTCATCAAGTAACATAATTAATGATGGATTCTATGATTATGGTCGGGTAAGTCGGGTTGGGTAATTTGTATTTTAGTATGTCCGATCATTTCTTCTTCAGTCACGATGCCATTACATGGCAATTTTATAACCACCTAACAGAATATATAGTCTTATAGACAGAAACTTGGGAATCAGAGCTTTATTCATGACTTTATCTGGCTATAAGATTTTGCATTTCTGTACAGTTTTAACTAGAATCTGATTACTTGGAGTAGAATCAGCTTGCTAAGGCTACTCTCAAGTTTCAGAGAAGATATAAAAGAAGGAGCATTTTTTGTTTGGGGGTTCTATTATTTCTAGGGCTCAGTGTTAGTGATAAGGACAGAAGTATAAATGTTTCATTTTATTAATTATAATCTAATTGAAACTAACCAAACTGCAATGCCAGATTTTAAAAATGTAATATAGAAGAACATTATTTAAGCTGCATTTCTGATTACGATTTTAAAAACATTATATAGTGTAATTCAAGGTTATGTCAAGAGAAATGAGAAGCTAAAAAGAAGCATTCTGAGGACTTTTTGGCATTGTTGCTAAAGCCAGCATTTTCCTTTCGTCTGGAAACCAAAAGCAGGAAGGAGACCAGGGAAAATGTTTTAAATCTACAAATGCCATTTTAGGCAAAACTAGGAACCAGATATGATCCAGACTTCATTTAAAAATGTAGAAGTTACTAAGATTCCTTGAGATCAGGGAGAAAGGGTACAGGAGGAGGAATGAAAAGGGAGAAAAAATAGGCCAGAGAGGGACAAGGCAGCTAGTGGTGGCAGGTTTCAGAAAGCACCATCGTTGCCTCAGGTGAGAGGAGAGCTTAGAAGTGCAAAAGCCAAATTCTCTGCCAGGCAGGTAAAGGACCCAAGGACCTGGGACGAGCAAGGCTGGCAGCAGGAGCCTTCCTGGACCAGCTTGGTTCAAAAAGGCAGAGGAAACAGGGCCATGAAAGAATCACATAGCTGAACCATATTTGCAGGAAACACGCTATCATGGCAACAGAATTAGAGACAATTTTTAAAATTTTTATTTTATTTTTTAAGTAATCTCTACTGTGTGGGACTCGAACTCATCACCTTGAGATCAAGAGTCCCAGCCAGCCAGGTGCCCCTAGAGACATTCTGAATAATGAAAAATGGCTAGCCTAAATCTTGACTCTTGCTCTTCTTCTTTCTGCTTTCCCCGGCTGCCACCACGGCCATACCTGTCATAACACACACACACACACACACACACACACACACCACTGAGAAATCACTGCTCCGACAAAGCCCATCTCACTCAGTGATGCATAGTTCAAAAGGAACTGGCACAACATTATTAGTACAAAGATGCTAGAGAGAAATGAGGAAATGAGCAGAAAAACCAACAGAGAACACTTATTGGAACAGTGTTGCCATGGATCAGACAAAGCTGTGACAAAATGTATTTGTTCATACAGTTTTTTAAAAATTTAATGAAACCATATTCTTTGTAAAGGAGAATTCTCTGATTCATTCGTTCAGTAGATATGAAGTTTCTAATACTATGGGTTTGAATATGTCAGTGAATTAAAGAGATCTCTACTTTCGTGACACCAGTGAGAAGAGACAAACAATAAACAGTAAACATGACAAATAGATAAATAATTTATCTCACGTGATCAAAATGATCAGAGTTTTAGGGGGAAGAGTAGAGCAGAGGCAGGATAAGAGGTCTCTGTTGTGCTGAGTGGGTACTGGGGTCAATGTTCATTTTAGAAACTGTGGTCAGGGGATCCCTGGGTGGCGCAGCGGTTTGGCGCTTGTCTTTGGCCCAGGGCGCGATCCTGGAGACCCGGGATCGAATCCCACATCAGGCTCCCGGTGCATGGAGCCTGCTTCTCCCTCTGCCTATGTCTCTGCCTCTCTCTCTCTCTCTCTCTCTCTCTCTCTCTGTGACTATCATAAATAAATAAAAATTTAAAAAAAAAAAATTAAAAAAAAAAAAAATTTATAAAAAAAAAAAAAAAAAAAAAAAAAAAAGAAACTGTGGTCAGGTAGGTCTCAACGGAGAGGGGAATACCTGAGCAAAAATGAGAAAGTGAGGGACTTAGCCATGAGGACGGCTGGGGGAAGAGGGAATATGCCTGGCATATTCTTAAGAAACAGCGAGGTGAGCATAGCTACAGCTGAGTGAACCAAGGGCCCTTCTCATAAAGACCAAATCAGGGAGGTAAAGAGAGACCAGATTGTGTAAAATCTGTGGACTATCAGAAGGATTTTTGGCCTTTACTCTGAATGAAGTAGGAAAACTTTGTAGAGTTCTGGGCAGAAAAATGACCTGATCTATCTGATTTTTAAAGTATCCTGAAATGTATCTTGGACGAGAGAGGGATCTGATGATAATACGATTGGGAGAAGACCCCAGAAGGTGGTGTGGCCTAACCCGCCTCAGCAGGCTGGTAAAATTGCCAATTGCCCAGCCTGTTTTTAGACAGCCTCACAGCATTTTTAGTCATCTGTTTGGTAATTAGTTACTCTTACAGACAACCCATTCTCCCTTACGTTTACAGAGGGATTTGCAAACTCAACTACTTTCAGCTCCACTACGGATCACTGTGGTGTGAAACAGCTGAGAGTATAAGGCAACACAGATTGTGGGGAGCTGGAGGCAAGATGCCCAAAAGTTCACGTCCTATTTCTAACTGCATATGTGTGTGTGACATTACTTCAAACAGTCGAGAACATCAGTCTTCATTTAAAACCATATAACACATGCAGATATTACTTTTTAGTTCTTAAATTATCTACAGATAAATCCCGGCACCAAACTCTTGCCTTTGAAGGATCTCTGCTTACAAGAACCAAGTGACCTACGTGCTGTACTCTTAGTGAACAGTAAATCATCTGATGTGTGAGTCTCTTGGGGGAGGGGAGGAGCGATGCGGGGAGGCACACAGTGTTTTTTGTTTGTCCGTCATCGTTGTGTGAATGTATAAGATTCACAGGATGGCATCTTTTTTGCCCAGTGTATTTAGCATCACCCTGAAAATGAACACCGGTCCGTAAACTCATAGCCCGACATCGTAAAGACCATGAAATCACCACCAACATGGTTTTTCCTCTGACTCCCTTTACCACTTAGTTCCAGATGTATTTCTGTAGTCACTGCTTCTTACCCTTCTGGTAACATGAAGTAATTGAAGAAAGTGTAAGTAGATTTTGAAGCAAACCAAAACGAATTATGTTTACAGGGCTCCACAACCGCATGCTGGACTCCCACCATTGCCCAAAGATTTTTTTTTAATATAAAATAAGAAGTAAATAGTAAAGCTAAAAATTAAAGCTTCAAAAGTCTTCTTTAAAATAGTCATGTGTATTTTATGTGACACATTTTATAAAAATATTTCCTGTTCCAGTTCACGAAAAACTTTACAATATTCTCTTCATCTTACCTTAACCTCCCCTTTACGTGTTCATTTTGTCACTCCATAGATGACATTATGTCAGCTCCAAATATGATTTTCCAGGGGGAAAAAAGGACGTGTTTTGTAGGACATCCCATAGTGACAGATGAAGTATTTTAATTTGTGTCTAATTTCAAATGTGTAAAATTTTTAGTTCTCCACCTGCATCTATGGAAGACAAATCATCAGATATTGGTTATGGACGGAGTATTTCTTCCTCATCTTCCTTAAGAAGAGTAAGCAAAGAAAAGACAAAGTAAGAAAATGATATTTTGCCTAGACTCAAATAATTCTGCCCTCAAGGTGGGAAGAAGAACAAATGTAGAGTCTAGATTTGGGCAACTTAATTCTTTTCATTCGTATAGTACTGTAATTTCACAATTGCTTTTTAAAATCACTGTGGAAAAGATCACTGGAAAAAAAGCAGGCTTTACCTTCTGTGTGCCGTGAACCCACAGTGAGCCCTCGAGCTGTGAGCCGGCTCTGTTTTTATTATCTGTAGATGGAGTGATGCCTGGTGCCCCTGTTCACAACAGGGAAGGGAGCCAAGGCATCGAATGGCAAAGCAACGTGCCTTCGAAATTACGAAATGCCTTGCAAATGTAATGTTTCGTTATTTTTCATGTGACTGAAATCGATGATGAGTTTTTCCTTGTCATGAGAGCAAATAGTTATCCTTTTAGTACCGGATTTGGATCTCCCACAGAAGAGAAACTGGAACCTACTTCTGGACGAAATACTGCTGTTAGCAAAAGCACCACGAAGGAAAAAGGATCGAGGTAGGACATGTGTTATTGCATGATTTTCCTAAATAGGAGGTTTTGATCCCCCCACCGATGCTGGTGACCGGAACGGGTGGCTTTCTGAATCAGTATGTTGCACAGGGCAAGACGCATGAAATGTAATTAAAGAGTAACTTCATTTTTGTCCCTTGCAGTCTCTTTAAAACTTCACCGGAGGAAATTTCTCCTCCTGCCTCTGGGTGAGAACTCAGGTCACTTTGATCAACCGTACAGTCCTCCAGACGCTTTAATTCTAAACCAGAAACAGCAGCCTCCAGCTGGTCATTTGAAAGTCCACCCCTGCGTCGTGGTCATCGTGGAGTGACCCCTCTGCCCTCTCCCGGCGGCTGCCTCTGCCACGCACCCTGGAGTGTGGGCACCCCCTTTGTGCTACCACGGCCCCTGCCCGTCCTGCTCCCCCAGAGGAACCTCAGACCCTTTAGGAGGCAGCCAGAGGGAGGAAAGGGAAATAGGACCCCTTTCTTACTTGATGGAACAATTATAATGTGGTTTCATGCCTTTTAGGCCTGGCATGTTTTAAACATGCTTTCTGTAAGTTTACGTATTTTTAAACCTATTATTTCTCTAATGAGCACTTTCCTGGATTCCTCAAAAACCCACTTGGACCTCTTGCCACACTCCATGACCCTTTAATTATTGTTGACTTAAGCCCTTCAGAACCACTGCGGTATTGGAGGCTGCTTGGCACGCATTCCCAGCATCCGCTTTCTAAACTGAGACTGCTCCCGGCGGCCTCCCGAGGTCCAGGCAGCGGTTTGTGCTCCTCCTCAGACCTCAGAGCTGGGTGTTTTGTTTTGTTTTGTTTTGTTTTCTATTTTTGATTTCATTTTCTATTGCCTGCCTCCTTTGCTCGTTATTCTCATCTCTGCTTCTTATCTGCTCCTATTGTTCCAGGACTGATACTTTTTGTCTGTCCCTCTCCTGCCCTCCACTCCCCTCCCCTCCCTAGTCTGCCCCCCCCCCCCATCCACTTCTTCTCCTGTCTTTCCTCCTTTGGCTTCTCTGTGCTTCACCTCTACTGCACGGAGAGCTCCCTGAGGAGGACAACAACTTGTTCTGACTTGAGTAATTTCTCTTTCCACCTCCCTTGTGTTTAGCGCAGTGCTGGCCTGGCCTACATAGGCATTTGTGTGTGTTCAAGAGAATAGAAATCTGAACATTTGCAGGAAAAGGTCATTTTTGACAAGGTCCACCCTTATACGCTGTGTATCTTGAGCAAGTTGGTTACCTTCTCTTTGCCTGAATCTCCTCTTCAGTAAAATGGACATAACATAGGGTAATGTGAGGTTTCATCAATTAGCGCATGGAAAGCACAGAGAGCAGTGCCTCGCACAAAGTAGACGCTCAACAAATGTCAGTACTGTTGAACAAAACAGTTGCAAAAGGCCCAAATCCACTCAACCCATGCAGGGATATAGAAGAGTCTCCCGAGTCCAACCCTGGAAATGCAGGACAGAAGCTGGGGTTAAGTAGATAATTGTAGGGTCTCTGTCTCTTTCCCTCTCGTTTTCTCTTTCCACATGCGTGGTATCTTATTTACGGATGCTTTGTTTTCCTCCTTGACTTTCTTTTGGTTACTGCCTCACCCATAATCGTAGCTTATATGTGACTTTGGTTTGCCATGGGACAGATCTGCTCCAATTCCAAGCAAACTTTCAGTTCTAAAGCCCAACAGCTATCAAGTGCCTATTTGTCAGAGACCATCTTATCTTCATAGGCCAGACAAAGCACTGGCTGGCTTTGAAGCAGGTGTCTCCCTTTGGTCTACCCAGCCGTGGCCTTGGGAAGAATTGGCCTTCCTCCCCCTTAAGGGGAGAATAGGCCACTTGTCTGCTGGGTAACCATTACATACCTATTGTACTTAACATCAATCAAAGTGCACTATTCCTTCTGGTACCTCTGATATCACATCAGCTTTAATCTTTGGTGATTTTGCTATTCTTGGCAGAGTATCATCTTATTTTTCTTACAGCTTAGTCTGGTTCTTAATCCTAAATCTTTTGGGAGAGAATGGGCAGCCCTACTGGATTGAAAGTTATTTTGTATATCAACATGCTGATCTTTGAGGAGGGGGATAAAAGAAAGGGGGGAACAAATCAGAAGAGAATCTTTATAGAGAACAGAGTTGGTAGAGGGATGTGGGTGGCTGATGAGCTAGATGGGGGATGGGAATTAAGGAGAGACTTGCTATGATGATCACTGGCTGTTGTATGTAAGTGATGAACCACTGAACTCCATTCCTGAAATCAATATTGAGCTGTATGTCCACTAATGGGAATTTCAATAAATTTAAAAAGTGATGATCTTCAGATAGCCATGGGTTTTTAATTATAATATCTGATAGTAAGACTTTTCTGTACTACTTGGAAGTACTCACATCTTTATCACATTTGATCCATGTCTTCTTCCTCTATGGATAAGTTCCCTCTTTTCTGGTCCTTTTTGCTATATCCTCATCTGCTTATCACAAGTACCTTACACATTGACATGCTCCAGGATTCTTCATTTACTCCCTTTCTCACTCTCCATAGTTTTAGCTACTGCTGACATTTATATACCCCTCCCCTGAGTCCAGCCTTTTCTCTCCTTCTGCTCTGTAAACAGAATGTTCCAAAAGAACTGTTCCCCCAACTCCCAAAACCTCCTCTCTTCCCTAGGTTGATGAATATTAGCATCTTCCATGCGATTGCTCAAGCCTAGGGATCCTCTTAAAGTCCTTCTTCTCCTTACTGCCTACACTGAATGAATATGTATTCAATGTCATCCATGTCTCTTAAGTCATGGTTTCTCTTCATTTTCACCTTTACCTCCCTGGTTCAGGCCTTTGTATTGTATCTCAACACACTAACCTCCTCATTGTAAGAGTCTTCTGCCTTTTGAAGAGCCCTCCATAAGCCCATCCTCCATACTACCCCCTGAGTCACCTTCCCCAAATGAAAGCTGATGAAATTATTCTGCCTAAAGCAATGATGCCCTATCATCCTCCAAATGAAGTCCAAACAGCAACCACGGCATCTCCTGTAAGAGTCTTACATGTTTTGTATGCATGGCAAATTCCTATTCTTTCTTCATTCTGTTCATATATTTTGTTTTTGCGAGGCCTTCTCTGGCCACCCTAGGTTAGGTATTCTCTTTGTGTCCATTCCTCTGTGAATTCAAATAATCTTATATGTAACCTGAACTGATTCATGTTGATTTATTTGTCTTTTTTACTAAGCAATGGACTACTTGAGACCTGGGACCAGGCCTTTTTCATTTTTATTGCCATAGAGCCTAGAATAATATCAGGAACATGAGGGACAGTAAAGAAACATTTATAGATCATATATTCATAAATTATTTCAAAGATTGAATGCTGGTTGTTGAAAGGAATAGAGGTTTGACTCCCTCCCAATATGCCTCTGGAGAATAAATATAAACAAACGAAGATGATTATTTCTTCTCACATCATTTCTGGTATCTTCCTTGTACCTGCGTCATCTCTCCACTTGAAGACAAACCCTGATGTACTCCCGACATTCAAACAGATTGTTAGCATGAAGGAAAGCATACATTTTGGATTCAGACAAAACCGGTCCTTGGTTTCCTTATCTCTAAAATGGATATGATGATTTCCTGCCTTGTAGAGGTGCTGTAAGAGTAAATGAAACAATGTTTGTCCAGAGCCTAAGCCCTACATACTAAAGGGATCAATGCACGTCCACCCAGTTCTTTCCCCTTTCTTATTCCTGGGCCCCCTGGGGGGATAGATTGGTCATAATCTTTTTGCCCTGTTGGCTGTCTTTTGGTAAATCCTTCTTGTCTTGTAACTATAAGTCCTTTGGGTCCCTGGAGATAGAATAAAACATTTTAACTCTATTTATCTGATAAAGTCATAGAGAATGTTTAATGTTTAAAAAAAGTTACTGAGAGATACTGACAAAGGATAATGAACCATCTAGGACCACAAAGTGGCTAAATATTTGAAAGGAAGAAGAGAGAAGGGATGGGAAATAAGCAAATCAATTATGTGCATGAAGTGGCCTAATATGGACAAGGAAAGAATAATTTCTCTCTCCTCAAGAATTTCATCACCATATACTACATAAATTAAAATCCTGAAGCATCAGGCTCTCACTGGGTCATCAGCAATCAGATTATTTTTGTGTGTGAAGGTTTCAGTTGTGCTCTCCTTTGTGGGGGAAAAAAATAACACTCATAAGAGAGGCTAGTAGTTTCCCCTTTACCCAGCCACCATCTTGATTTTTTCCTAGATTACACCAAAGTCAACAAATCTAATATGCCCTCTGAAGCTTTTCTTTATAAAGATCATTCCCCTTACAATAAACATTTATGATTTGTAAATGTATTGTAGGTAGCTGTACTGTATTTTTGTATTCAGACCAGTCTTCATAAATATTTAAGTTGATTGTGTGAGTTTATTATACACACTTAAAAGTTTATTGCTTTCCTGTCTCTATTTTGTTTCTTTCCAGTCTGTTCATCTCTGGAGTCTTTTAGAAATTTACAACATATACTTAAACATTTCTGCTGCTCAATCTTGATCTTCATCATAATGACTTCCTAAAACATTTTCATTTTTATTTTTTTTAAGATTTTATTTTTATTTATTCATGAGAGACACAGAGAGAGAGAGGCAGAGACATAGGTAGAGGGAGAAGAAGGCTCCCTATGGGGAGCCTGATGCGGGACTCAATCCCAGGACCCCAAGATTATGACCTGAGCCAAAGGCAGATGCTCAACCACTGAGCTACCCAGGTGCCCCAACGTTTTCAGTTTTAAAATATTTCCCTAAAACTCTTTTTTTAAACCTTAGCTTAGCCTTTTTCTCCCTTCCTCCCAAATCTTGACTAACTGCAAAAGTCTTTCAGAAATAGATATTGTCTCTTAATCACACTTAACATCTTAATCACATTTAAATACCTTTTCACCTTTTTTTTTCTTGAAATTATTCATCCCCTCAGCAAATGCTTCTCACCTTTTTTTCTTGAAATTATTCATCCACTCAGCAAATGCTGATTGTACTAGGTGCCAGGAGTTGTTCCAGTGTTACAAATATAGCCGTGAACAAAAACCTCTGTTTTCAAAGAGCTTCCATCCTACTGGGGACATTGACAAATAACAAAATAAACTACCACATGTGTGCACACGCACATACAAGTATGCACACATGCATCCTTCTAAGCCTAAAATACATTGTGCGTCTCCTTTGACTGATACTCTCTTCTTATTCTTTTGCAACAGAATAGATGGAACAGGACATCTAATTGGGATAGATTTTTGGAACATCTTGAGTTTCTCATTTTTATCACGCATGTGGAATTTATTGAATGCTACCTAGCATTGTGATTATTTTTCATACACCAAAATCTTCCCACCTAAATTGAAACCCTATATGGGCCAGATTCATGACTTATATTTCTCCCAGTAGCCTTGACTTCTAATTTATTTGTTCAAATAGTTGATGGTGTCAGAAAGGATCAAGTGATTAAATTTTGAAAATGTCAATACACAGTTTGAAGGCAGATAAATATCTCTCTCTACTTGGCTCCCTACCTTCTCGTCCACCTAAGAACATAGAAAATATTCTTATTGTTTTGGATTTCCATAGTAAATCTCTGTTTTCTGAGGTAGTTTTGTTCAAGCCTCTGTAAGAAGGTTGAAAGTTCTGCTATCTTTAATCACAAATCGATGTCCTTTCTGAGAATTTTACAAGAGTAAATTTTGTAATTTCTGAGCACTTGTTTCCATATTTATTTAGAAGTGAAATTCGTTTAAGTATTAAAGCCCTTATTAATACAACTGGGCAGACTTCATGGGAAAGGAATCCAAATGAAATACTTCTATATACAGCAGTGGGAAACTACAGTTCAGGATCTCTAGTAAATTATCCCTTTTTAATCACTCAGTAAGATTGCCCTCCATGATGCGCTTTAGCCCTGTATGCTGGCTATCATCTTCTATGTGCCAAATGATTCCTTTTTCTCCCAGCAGCACACTCAGTGAGAAATACACATGCTTTGTTTTATACGTGGTTCTGAGTCAAACTGTCCAATATTATAAAGCTACCCCGTAACTTTAGGAATAGATAAACCTACATATGCTTTCTGACATTCTTATTGACATTTCCAGTGGTAGTTCCCAACTTATTAAAATTTTACTATGTTTGTAAAGATGTTCTATTTGTTTGTCTTACAAAAAAAGAAAGGTATTTAGATGATAGAGCTGGGAAATGTGAATTTTTGCTTAGAGATTTTACCATAATATATGGTGAGTGCATTTAACGCATGATGAGACTCTCTACTTAGCTGCAGTAAATAGAATGTTGAATTAGAAAATATAAAAACTTTTTAAAAAAGATTTTGTTTACTTGAGAGAGAGAAAGAGAGAGAGCATGAGCATAAGTGGGCAGAGAGGCAGAGGAAGAGGGAGAAGTAGACGCCTCAGTGAGCAGGGAGCCTGACATGGGGCTCAATCCCAGGACCCCGAGATCATGACCTGAGCTGAAGGCAGATGCTTAACAGACCAAGCCACCCAGGAACCCGAGAATTATAAAATCTTAGTATTTGTTATGATTACAGAGTTTTGTCTAATTCTCCAAAAGCATTTAGTAAGATTACTTTTGTATTTTTTTCCTCAAAATAAAGAGAAAACTCACATGGCATTTAGCTGATCCTCTCTTTCACCCTTTACTTCAAGAAATACTTAATCCCTGCCCCTAATTTATAGCTCGTGGAACAGAATGCTCA
This sequence comes from Vulpes lagopus, assembly GCF_018345385.1. Lineage (NCBI taxonomy): Eukaryota > Metazoa > Chordata > Mammalia > Carnivora > Canidae > Vulpes > Vulpes lagopus. The sequence goes on from NC_054831.1 coordinate 64,147,810, forward strand.
AGAGTTACAAAGACATAATTTAGGAAATTCACCTGAACTAGCCTCATTTTCATGGCCTGTGCAGGGGGATATATCCCCATGGCTGAGATTTACTATAGCAAAAGATATAATGCAGGAGCAGTGGGGAAAAGATACACTTAAGCAAATGCTATAGAAGTCACACAGAGGTTTCCTTGTCCTCCCTCTCTTTCTCCTAGCATAGCATAGAGTACAATTTTCTTGTGTGAGGTAGCTCCACCGAGGAAGCCCACCTGAGTCATGGGATCCAAAATTTGTAAAGGTGCAAGTTCCAGTTTCCTATAGGGAAACTCCAATTTAAATGACAGTACATTTCTCTCAGGCTAGAGGAAAGTGGCACATTTCTCAACTGCTAGAGGAATCAACCACGTGTTCTCTCTCTGGGGAAACTTTAGTAATGAAGAAGGAGAAGTAAAGACATTCCCAAGTGAAGGAAAACAAAGAATTTACTGCCAGCAGTTCTATTCTTACATATTGGCTAGTTAACAGAAGTTCTTCAAACAACAAGAAAATGATGAAAGAATCTGGAAGCCTAAAGGAAGGAAGAAAGAAGAATTGAAATATGGGTGCATACAATAGGCTGTTTCCTCGTGAGTTTTACAATTCATATTTGTTGATTGAAACAAAAATGAGGAAAGATAAAAAGCACTCATTCGTTGGTTGTGAGGTTTTCTTACTGCCCTGAAAGTAGTAAAATGTGGATACCAGCCGACTGTGATGAACCATGTATGTGTATTATAATCCTATAGTAACCACTTCAAACCAATACAAAGAGTTACACTCAAAAATGGTATAAATAAATCAAGGTGGAAAACTAAAAAAGGTTCAAGTACCAAACCACAAAGTCAAGAAAGGAAAAAACAGAGGAATAAGAACCAATTGAAAGGCAGAGATTGGCAAAGTGGATTAAAAAGTTATGATGAAGGGGTATCTGGCTGGCTCGGTTGGTAGAACATGCAACTCTTGATCTCAGGGTTGTAAGTTCTAGCCCCATTTGCATGTAGAGATTACTTAAAAATCTTAAAAACAATTATATGAGCTATTTGCCATTTAAAGAAATGCACTTCAATTCATTGATATAGGTAGGTTGAAAGTGAAAGATGGATAAAGATACCATGTAAACATTAATTTCTTAAAATGTACAAGTGACTTTTTAATATGTAATAAAGTAGAAGTATACTTCAGAGCAAAGAAAACTTCTAGAGACAAAGAGAAACATTATATATGACAAAATGGATTAATCTGTGAGGAAGACATAATGATCTAATGTGATCACTATATGAGCACCAAAAAACAGAGCCTCAAACACATGAAGCAACAACTGATAGAGCAGAAAGTAGAAACAGACAAATCCCAAATTATGGTTGAGGACTTCAGCACTCCCCTCTGAGGAACTGATAGAATTACTTGACCTGAAATCGGTAAGGATGGAAAATGTTTGAACAAAACCAGCAATAAATAGGATCTAGTCAATATATTATAGAACATTCTACCACCAACAACAGAAAACACATTTTTTCAACTTCATGTGGAACATTTGCAAGTACCAGGGTCATAAAACAAAGCTCATCAAATTTAAAATAATTGAAATCATACAGAATATGATCCATGGCCATTATGGATCAACAAACTAGAAATTAACAACAGAAAGACAACAAGAAAACCTCTAGATATATAGAAATTGAATGACATACTTCTAAATAACCTATGGGTCAAAATCTCAAAGGAAATTTAAAAATACAAAAAAACTGAAGGAAAGTGAAGATATATCAAAATCTGTTAGATCTAAGCAAAGCAGTATTTCACTAACCAGCATTATCCTAGTCCCAATATCAGACAAGGTTGTTATATGAAAAGAAAATTACAGCTCAGTATCCATCATAAATACAGATGAAAAGTCCTCTCTGAAATATTGCAAATCAAATCTAGCAAGACATAAAGAGAATAATTCATCTAAGAGGAGTTTATCCCAGGAATGCAAGGCTGGTTCAATATTTAAAAATCTATCAATGCAGTCCACCATATTGACAGTATAAAGAAGATAACCCACACAATTATATTAATTGATACAGGAAAATTATTTGACAAAATTCAACATTAGTTATGATAAAAATACAACTGTCAGCAAAATAGGAATATAAGGGAACTTTCTCAACCTGATAAAGGGCATCCATGAAAAAACCCTTCTATTATATCATACTTAATGGTGAAAACAAGATGCCTTTCTGAAAAGATCATGAACAAAACAAGCAACCTATTCTTTAAAAAAAAGATTTATTTATTTATTTATTTATTTACTTATTTATTTGAGAGCAAGCATGTGTATATGCACAAACATGCATACAGAGTGGGGGGAGGGGGAGAGGAGGAAGGAGAGGGACAAACAGACTCTGCACTGCTCATGGAGCCCACCAAGGGGCTCGATCCCATGAATGTGAGATCATGACCTTAGCAGAAGTCAAGAGTCAGCTGCTTAACCTACTGAGTCACTGAGGGACCCCAAAGATAACTATTCTTATCACTCCTATTCAGCATTGTATTAGAAGGCCGACACATTGCAATAAGGACATTTTTAAAGTATAAAGATTGGAAAGTGAAGGGGAAAAAACAGTTCCTATTTGCAGACTATCTATTTGCAACAAGATAGTCTAAGTAGAAAATCCTTAAGGAATCTACTTTAAAAATAAACCTCATAGAATTAATAGGTGAATTCAGCAATCATCAGGATTTCAGATCAACATACAAAAATCAATCATGTTCCTATGTACTGGCAATAAAAAATTGAAAACCAAAAATTTCTTGAACACCATTTTAATAGCTCTAAAAATGAAATATGAAATAAAAATGAAAGTCAAACAAAACATATATTGAGAACTATCAAACACAAAGAAAATCAAAGAATCACTAAATAAGTGAAGAGAGACGTACCATGTTCATGTATTAGAAAATTCAACATAGTAAAAATGTCAGTTTTCTCCCAAACTGATCTATAGACTAGATACAATTCTATCAAAAGTCCAGCAGGATTTTTTGTAGATATAGGCATGCTAATTCTAAGACCCTTATGGAAGGGTATATAAAATAATTTTGAAAAAGAAGAATAAAGTTGAAAGCATCTCTCTGATTTAATGATTTATGATAAAGCTATAGTAATCAAGATATTGGTGAATGCGTCTTATATGCATTCTAGGAAGAATGTTCCTTTTTGTGTCTGTTTTAGCCAGCAGTTGACCCAGTTGATTTCTTCTTTTTTTAAAGTTCTATTTATTTAATTAATCTCTACACCTAATGTGGGGCTAAAACTCATGACCCCAAGATCAAGAGTCACACGCTCTTCCAACTGAGACAGTCAGTTGGCCAGACAGGTGCCCAGACCCAGCTGCTTTCAAACCTCAAGTTTCAACCAATGTTCTATGTGTTGTCATCCCACTGTCAGTTCAGTTTCCAAAGGCTTTGCAGTACTATTTGGAGCAGTCCTGACTGTGTGCCAGCTAGTGTGTCTGGTTTAGGATTTGGGCAGTGGTCAGTTCCATAGTTCCATCCTCAAAATCTGTAATGTACTGTTTAGGGTCAGAACCATGTGTACACAGCTTGGGGGTAAGTCTAGGAATTCATAAATAACTTGATTGCTCTTCTGAGCTTTTCCTTCTTCATCTCCCTTGTCTTTTTTTGGTTCCTTGGGAGTTTCTTTTTGGTGCTCAAGCCAGAAAACTCTATATACCCTGCCCTGCTATACTCTTGCCATGACTGCTCCTGTATCTTCAGGCAAACCACCTGAGGACTGAGTGAGTATAAAGGTATTTTAGGTTCTTATGAGATGCTGATGTCACCATTGTTACCACTATCAGAGGATTCCTTAGGGGCTGCAAAGAAGAAAACAAAACAGGGCTTTCTTCCACTCTGTGTCATTCCTGTTTCTCAAAAGGTCTTCTCCTTTATCTCTCTCTGTGCTGATGCCCACTTCCAAATTTTGAGCAGTGTCTAGTCTGGCTTGGAGGATACCAGAGAAAAATAAAAATAAACTTACCATCTGTTCAGTGATAATTCAAAAGACCTTCTCTGATCTTTCTGCTACCATTTGCTTTAACAGAGTCTTCAATTAGCTGTTGAATCCTGTCCAGGATTGATGACTGTATTGAGTAGAAAAAGCAGGGTTAAATGTGCCTTCTCCATGTTATCTGGAATGAGAACACATATCATTGTTTTTATTCAACTCATAAATTAGAGACGGAATCAGTAAGGTGTTAATATTGGTTCAGAGGACATTTGAGGAGCTAGGTATTTATATCTAGTTTAATTAAGGAATGTTAGAAAAAGATCACTGAGTTACATAAAAAACTGGTTAACATCCTAAATGACAATAAACTGTAACCTCTGGCAATATCTTCTCCATTGACAGAAATAATTTGCACCTCTATGAAGCAAAAGCTTGCATGTTAACTAGCAAATTCTCTAAGTTTGAAAAGATTAATTGCATATTTTTTTTCTTTTTTTGAATATTTTATTTATTCATGAGAGACACAGAGAAAGGCAGAGACGTAGACAGAGGGCTCCTTCCCTCACAGGGAGCCTGATGTGGGACTCAATCCCAGGACCCCGACATCACAACCTGAGCCAAAAGCAGATGCTCAACCACTGAGCCATCCAGGCATCCCAATTAATAGTATATTTTAATTACACAGTATCTTTACAGTTTACTAAGTACATTCCAGCTTTCCTAAGTACAGAATTAAGTACATTTCCCTAGATAAACTTTAGGTAAATCTTCACCCCTGCATGACATGGAGATTCCACACTATCCTTATTTTGTGTTGCTTTTTTTCCCACATTTTGGGTAATTTTTCTTAAAATGAGTGATCCAAACTCTTTTTGCAGAAGCCCCCAACCAAATCAAGAGATGATGTAAGACTGGCTTAGACTTCCTGAGGAGGCAACCTATTTTCTCCCTAATTCAATAAATGTTTATGACATACCTACTATGCACCAGACATCTGGCAAGGCAATTGTACTCAAGACCAGTGTATGATTTTCATAATATGTATCAATCATGTAGTGTTATCTTGAAAGTTAATCTCTCTTAGCATAATATAGAGACTATAAACTCTAGCTTTGTCATCAAAAAGTTGAGAACAGCATATGATATGGTCGTTAAAGTATAAAATACTCTATTTCTGCGGTGCTCTTCAGATGAACTCAGAGCACAGTTAGTGCTTATTCATTTTGTGACTTTGATGGCTGCTGTTTGCTCTCAAAGGAAAGGCCGAGGGAAAAAAGAAGAGGAAAAAGTGAAGGAGGAAGAAGAAGTGGCAGCAACACCAAAATTGACCGGAGAAGGGAGCCCTGATAAAGAATGGTACCCTCCCTCTGACCTTGACTTCTGTGTGTATGTGTATGAAGTGACCAAATCGATATTTCCCATAACCAATATTAAGGAACAGATTGAGGCTCTAGCAAAGTAAGTTGTTTGTATATACATGTGCATTTTCAGTTTCTGAAAAAAAGTGTTTGATGTTAGTGGTTTGCATTTTTAAGCCAATTTTCAGCTAACCACACCAAAATTACTGCCCCCCCCCCACCTCTGACTCTGCAGCAGAAACACAATAAATTGAAAAAAATGCCCAATTTCTATTTTAGGTCCTATTTCCACCAAGAATTGGAGCTAGGACCTGGAAATTGCTTAAAGAAAAATGCTTTTGTCATTTTCTCCAGCTAAACCATTAGAGGCGTCTTTCAATGTGATCTTGAAGAAGTTAGCAATGAATCAAAAGTTTGAAAATTAAATTACTCCAAAAACAACAAAAGAAAGAAGGAAAATTCAGTTACTCCTTAGGTGCATGGGGTGCTTAAAGGTGATTTAAAGGAATCGTATTGTGAATTATTTATAAACTCACATATTATTTTCTTTTTATCATTTTTTATTTAAATTCCATTAATTAACATGTAGCGTATTATTAGTTTCAGATGTAGAGTTCAGTAATTTATCAGTCTTATATAACAACCAGTGCTCATCGTATCATGTGCCCTTCTTAATGCCCATCACCCAGGTATCCCATCCCCACAAATCATATAATTCTATTACATAACTAATACATCATAAATCATGTCATTCTAATACAAATAACCATCACTGATTTGTAGGTCAGATGTCCGATATTTTGCATTTTGCGTTGCTCTCAAGTGTGAATGTTCTAAAGGCATGGTTGTTTGGGCAGGCTCGACGCTCTGTGTACCCCAGTGACTTTGCCTCCCTAATCAGAGCATTTAATATGAGTCCACTAAGAGAAATTTGAGAACTTGACTTGGTAGCTGTAAGGGATTACAAATCACAGGAAGTGGAGGATAGTCTCCGTAACTGGCACCAACATCCAGTAGGTGAGCTACTGGATCCTGCAACAGCTGTAGTCTCCACGGGAGCTTGTATCTACTCCAAGTAGAAGTGCGTTGCACTCATCAAACCGGGATGTGACAACTGGAAGAAACACAGCCGCCAGATCATTGACTCCTTGTCAGCCAGAGCTCTCTGGAAGAGAATGTTTTTGGCAACTGAAGTTCTCCTAATGTCCTTGAGAAGTGATGACTTGGGCAGAAATCTGATTTAGCTCACTTCAGCATTTGTTAAATGTCCTCATGCTTTGCTATTATCAAAAATTCTTTCCATCATTCCCAAATAATTTTTTTTTTAACCTAGCCCTTTTCAAGACGAGATGTAGAGATTTGTCCCAGTGCCTTTGGTTCCCAACACTCATTACAGGATGCCTGGCTGGGGCAGGGTGACAGCTTTCTCCTGACCCTTCTCTTGTTTTTCACCATTGTTCTTCTTTGCATAGAGCGAGAGGAAATTCTTTCTTAAAATTTGCAATTCTTTCCTTTCTTTCTCTTTTTCTTCTCTTTTTTTTTCTTTTTTTCTTCCTTTTTTCTTTTTTCTTTTTCTCTTTTCTCTCCTTCTTTCTCTCCTCTCTTTTTCTCCTTTTCCCAATACAACTTGTTTTTGGCCACTCTGCACTGAGCAAAATGACAGGAAGGAAAACCTCACCTCAAAAGAAAGAATCAGAAACAGTCCTCTCTCCCACAGAGCTACAAAATCTGGATTACAATTGAATGTCAGAAAGCCAATTCAGAAGCACTATTATAAAGCTACTGGTGGCTCTAGAAAAAAGCATAAAGGACTCAAGAGACTTCATGACTGCAGAATTTAGATCCAATCAGGCAGAAATTAAAAATCAATTGAATGAGATGCAATCCAAACTAGAAGTCCTAACGACGAGGGTTAATGAAGTGGAAGAACGAGTGAGTGACATAGAAGACAAGTTGATGGCAAAGAGGGAAACTGAGGAAAAAAGAGACAAACAAAAGACCATGAAGATAGATTAAGGGAAATAAACGACAGCCTGAGGAAGAAAAACCTATGTTTAATTGGGGTTCCCGAGGACGCCGAAAGGGCCAGAGAGCCATAATATGTATTTGAACAAATAATAGCTGAAAACTTTCCTAATCTGGGAAGGGAAACAGGCATTCAGATCCAGGAAATAGAGAGATCCCCCCCTAAAATCAATAAAAACTGTTCAACACCTCGACATTTAATAGTTAAGCTTGCAAATTCCAAAGATAAAGAGAAGATCCTTAAAGCAGAAAGAGTCAAGAAATCCCTGACTTTTATGGGGAGGAATATTAGGGTAACAGCAGACCTCTCCACAGAGACCTGGCAGGCCAGAAAGGGCTGGCAGGATATATTCAGGGTCCTAAGAGAGAAGAACATGCAACCAAGAATACTTTATCCAGCAAGGCTCTCATTCAAAATGGAAGGAGAGATAAAGAGCTTCCAAGACAGGCAGGAACTGAAAGAATATTTGACCTCCAAACCAGCTCTGCAAGAAATTCTAAGGGGGACTCTTAAAACTCCCCTTTAAGAAGAAGTCCAGTGGAACAATCCACAAAAACAGGGACTGAATAGATATCATGATGACGCTAAACTCATACCTTTCAATAGTAACTCTGAACGTGAACGGGCTTAATGACCCCATCAAAAGGCGCAGGGTTTCAGACTGGATAAAAAAGCAGGACCCATCTATTTGCTGTCTACAAGAGACTCATTTTAGACAGAAGGACACCTACAGCCTGAAAATAAAAGGTTGGAGAACCATTTACCATTCAAATGGTCCTCAAAAGAAAGCAGGGGTAACCATCCTTATATCAGATAAACTAAAATTTACCCCGAAGACTGTAGTGAGAGATGAAGAAGGACACTATGTCATACTTAAAGGATCTATCCAATAAGAGGACTTAACAATCCTCAATACATATGCCCCAAATGTGGGAGCTGCCAAATATATCAATCAATTAATAGCCAAAGTGAAGAAATACTTAGATAATAATACACTTATACTTGGTAACTTCAATCTAGCGCTTTCTATACTCAATAGGTCTTCTAAACACATCTCCAAAAAAAACGAGAGCTTTAAATGATAAACTGGACCAGATGGATTTCACAGATATTTCACAGATATCTACAGAACTTTACATCCAAACTCAACTGAATACACATTCTTCTCAAGTGCACATGGAACTTTCTCCAGAATAGACCACATACTGGGTCACAAATCGGGTCTGAACCGATACCAAAAGATTGGGATTGTCCCCTGCATATTCTCAGACCATAGCCTTGAAATTAGAACTAAATCACAACAAGAAGTTTGGAGGGACCTCAAACACGTGGAGGTTAAGGACCATCCTGCTAAAAGATGAAAGGGTCAACCAGGAAATTAAGGAAGAATTAAAAAGATTCATGGAAACTAATGAGAATGAAGATACAACCATTCAAAACCTTGGGATGCAGCAAAAGCAGTCCTAAGGGGGAAATACATCGCAATACAAGCATCCATTCAAAAACTGGAAAGAACTCAAATACAAAAGCTCACCTTACACATAAAGGAGCTAGAGAAAAAACAGCAAATAGATCCTACACCCAGCAGAAGAAGAGAGTTAATAAAGATTCGAGCAAAACTCAATGAAATCGAGACCAGAAGAACCGTGGAACAGATCAACAGAACCAGGAGTTGGTTCTTTGAAAGAATTAATAAGATAGATAAACCATTAGCCAGCCTTATTCAAAAGAAGAGAGAGAAGACTCAAATTAATAAAATCATGAATGAGAAAGGAGAGATCACTACCAACACCAAGGAAATACAAACAATTTTAAAAACATATTATGAACAGCTATACGCCAATAAATTAGGCAATCTAGAAGAAATGGATGCATTCCTAGAAAGCCACAAACTACCAAAACTGGAACAGGAAGAAATAGAAAACCTGAACAGGCCAATAACCAGGGGGGAAATTGAAGCAGTCATCAAAAACCTCCCAAGACACAAAAGTCCAGGGCCAGATGGCTTCCCAGGGGAATTCTATCAAACGTTTAAAGAAGAAACCATACCTATTCTACTAAAGCTGTTTGGAAAGATAGAAAGAGATGGAGTACTTCCAAATTCATTCTCTGAGGCCAGCATCACCTTAATTCCAAAACCGGACAAAGACCCCACCAAAAAGGAGAATTACAGACCAATATCCCTGATGAACATGGATGCAAAAATTCTCAACAAGATACTAGCCAATCGGATCCAACAGTACATTAAGAAAATTATTCACCATGACCAAGTAGGATTTATCCCCGGGACACAAGGGTGGTTCAACACTCGTAAAACAATCAATGTGATTTATCATATCAGCAAGAGAAAAACCAAGAACCATATGATTCTCAAACCTCTCAAATGCAGAGAAAGCATTTGACAAAATACAGCATCCATTCTTGATCAAAACTCTTCAGGGTGTAGGGATAGAGGGAACATTCCTCAACATCTTAAAAGCCATCTATGAGAAGCCCACAGCAAATATCATTCTCAATGGGGAAGCACTGGGAGCCTTTCCCCTAAGATCAGGAACAAGACAGTGGTTTCCACTCTCACCACTGCTATTCAACATAGTACTGGAAGTCCTCGCCTCAGCAATCAGACAACAAAAAGACATTAAAGGCATTTAAATTGGCAAAGAAGAAGTCAAACTCTCCCTCTTCACCGATGACGTGATACTCTACATAGAAAACCCAAAAGACCCCACCCCAAGATTGCTAGAACTCATACAGCAATTTGGCAGCGTGGCAGGATACAAAGTGCCCAGAAATCAGTGGCATTTCTATACACTAACAATGAGACTGAAGAAAGAGAAATTAAGGAGTCAATCCCATTTACAATTGCACCCAAAAGCATAAGATACCTAGGAATAAACCTAGCCAAAGAGGTAAAGGATCTATACCCTAAAAACTATAGAACACTTCTGAAAGAAATTGAGGAAGACACAAAGAGATGGAAAAATATTCCATGCTCATGGATTGGAAGAATTAATATTGTGAAAATGTCAATGTTACCAGGGCAATTTACACGTTTAATGCAATCCCTATCAAAATACCATGGACTTTCTTCAGAGAGTTAGAACAAATTATTTTAAGATTTGTGTGGAATCAGAAAAGACCCCGAATAGCCAGGGGAATTTTAAAAAAGAAAACCATAGCTGGGAGCATTGCAATGCCAGATTTCAGGTTGTACTACAAAGCTGTGGTCATCAAGACAGTGTGGTACTGGCACAGAAGCAGACACATAGATCAATGGAACAGAATAGAGAACCTAGAAGTGGACCCTGGACTTTATGGTCAACTAATATTCGATAAAGGAGGAAAGACTATCCATTGGAAGAAAGACAGTCTCTTCAATAAATGCTGCTGGGAAAATTGGACATCCACATGCAGAAGAATGAAACTAGACCACTGTCTTGCACCATACACAAAGATAAACTCAAAATGGATGAAAGATCTAAATGTGAGACAAGATTCCATCAAAATCCTAGAGGAGAACACAGGCAACACCCTTTTTGAACTTGGCCACAGTAACTTCTTGCAAGATACATCCAGGAAGGCAAAGGAAACAAAAGCAAAAGTGAACTCTTGGGACTTCATCAAGATAAGAAGCTTTTGCACAGCAAAGGATACAGTCAACAAAACTAAAAGACAACCTACAGAATGGGAGAAGATATTTGCAAATGACGTATCAGATAAAGGGCTAGTTTCCAAGATCTGTTAATAACTTATTAAACTCAACAGCAAAGAAACAAACAATCCAATCATGAAATGGGCAAAAGACATGAACAGAAATCTCACAGGGGAAGACATAGACATGGCCAACACGCACATGAGAAAATGCTCTGCATCACTTGCCATCAGGGAAATACAAATCAAAACCACAATGAGATACCACCTCACACCAGTGAGAATGGGGAAAATTAACAAGGCAGGAAACCACAAATGTTGGAGAGGATGTGGAGAAAAGGGAACCCTCTTGCACTGTTGGTGGGAATGTGAACTGGTGCAGCCACTCTGGAAAACTGTGTGGAGGTTCCTCAAAGAGTTAAAAATAGACCCGCCCTACGGCCCAGCAATTGCACTGCCGGGGATTTACCCCAAAGATACAGATGCAATGAAACGCCGGGACACCTGCACCCCGATGTTTCTAGCAGCAATGTCCACAACAGCCAAACTGTGGAAGGAGCCTCGGTGTCCATCGAAAGATGAATGGATAAAGAAGATGTGGTCTATGTATACAATGGAATATTCCTCAGCCATTAGAAATGACAAATACCCACCATTTGCTTCAATGTGGATGGAACTGGAGGGTATTGTGCTGAGTGAAATAAGTCAATCGGAGAAGGACAAACATTATATGGTCTCATTCATTTGGGGAATATAAATAATAGTGAAAGGGAATAAAGGGGAAAGGAGAGAAAATGAGTGGGTAATATCAGAAAGGGTGACAGAACATAAAGACTCCTAACTCTGGGAAACGAACTAGGGGTGGTGGAAGGGGAGGAGGGCGGGGGGTGGGGGTGAATGGGTGACGGGCACTGAGGGGGGCACTTGACGGATGAGCACTGGGTGTTATTCTGTATGTTGACAAATTGAACACCAATAAAAAATAAATTTATTATAAAAAAAATTTGCAATTCTGCCCTTACTCTAAAATGTAGTAACCTAAAAAAATAAAAAATAAAAAAAAAATAAAATGTAGTAACCTTCCTCGACAGAGGATTTTTGCAGGTGTGTTTACTGACTTCAGCAAAAGCCTCAAATGAGAAGAAACCCCCAGGCAAAGTATGCCACCCAACTTAGTTTTCCTTCTGCCCTCCTCCTCGTTCCTGTCACTCCAATGTTAGTTAACTGCCATATCTTTCTCTAAATCAAAAAAAGTAAGACAATTTAAAAGGAAAACACTTAACTTGATAACACTTAGGAATCCGATGGGAAAATTTCCCATGCGTTTGTATTATCTCTGAGTTCAAATTCCTTAAAAGAAGGACCATAGGTTAGTACAATGCCTTGGAGTTCAGATCGAAACTTTGGAAAATATTTTTCAAGAGCAATAAAGGACTTTAAAACTGCATTGCTACAAATTTAGGGTGATATTAATTTGTATCTTGTTATAAATATTGGGAAAATTAGCATTCATTATGTGTTGAATGAAATTCTTAGAAGTTCAGCTTATACACGATAGTTTGAAGAAAGTAAGCATAATGTTAACCCTTCTGTACCATAGAAGAAAAGCAAATAATAAAATCCTGAGGAAATCCAGTTTTTAGACGTAAAATTATACACACAATTACACGCAAAGCATCCAAAATGAGATATTAAACTTGATTGATTTGATCTCATGTAATTGACACAGGTATGTGGCAGAAAAAATGGGTGGTAAAGTTTCAAAAGAGAAGCTACATGATTTTGGCTGGGAACTTCATATAAGTGAACTAAAATTTCAACTTAAATCCAATGTTGTACCAATTGGACAGATCAAAAAAGGAATCTTCTACCATCGAGCTTTGCTTTTCAAGGTACTGAAGATGTTTTGCCTCATTTGCCGTTAGGTAAAAATGTTTGTCGTTATCATAATTGGCTAACATTTAACTGGCTAATACTAATCTTCTCATTTAGAGTTACTTCTATTTGAGATATATATGTATGTGTATATACATACACACGTATACTTGCCAGACTCTCGGAAGCATATCCGTTCAACATTTATCATACATCTACCATAGGCAAGAGCTCTTCTAAGGTCTGAGAATACAGAGATACTAAGGTGGCAGCCCCTGCAGACACAAGGTACCTAAGGCAGACTTGTGGGTTCTAAGATGATATCAGGGCAAGTTTTGGGGGAGGAAATGATTTTCAGCCTCAGTATACATGGATTTCAGCAGGTAAAGAAGGAAGATGAGTATTCTAAACAAGGATTTTATACAGAATAACAGGAATGAGAGCCCCTGGCCCCTCTGAAGAGTATAGAGTAAGTGTGTCTGGATGAAGGAAGGAGGAGGAGTTGGATGAGGCTAACAGACCAGCTCATAAAGCACCACATGAGTGTGCAATTGACCCTAAAATCTGTGAGTAGTGACTGAAAAAATTTTTTTAAGATTTTATTTTTATTTATTCATGACAGACACAGACAGAGAGAGGCAGAGACACAGGCAGAGGGAGAAGCAGGCTCCCTGCGGGGGGATCCCCCAGGACCCTGGGGATCATAACCTGAGCCAAAGGCAGAAGCTCAACCACTGAGTCACCCAGGTACCCCAGCAACTGAAAATTGTTAAGGGGACAAACAGCAGTGACATGATTTTGAAAGACCATTCGGGCAACAGAATGGGGAATAAATTAGAGCAGGAGTAGGACTGCAGACAGGAAGACCAGTTGGAGGGTTGGTGGAACAGGAACTAAGGGGGGACCTTTGCTAAGAGGATGTGAATCTAGGGACACCTGCGTGGCTCAGTGATTGAACATCTGTCTTCAGCTCAAGTCCTGATCCCGGGGTCTGGGATTGAGTCCAACATTGGGCTCCCTGCGAGGAGCCCACTTCTCCCTCCGCCTATGTCTCTGCCTCTCTCTGTGTGTCTCATGAATAAATGGATGAAATCTTAAAAAAAAAAAAAAGATGTGAATCTACAGGGAGATTTAAGAGATACAACTGAAAACAGTTGGTGTCTGCCTCAGGTGGTATGAGGAATTGCATGAGAAGAACAAAGTGATTTTCAGGTCTGGGCAGGGCAGCTGGGAGTGATGGCATGATTCACTGAGCGGGGGTGCAGATTCAAAAAAGAGGGGGTGATTTTTTTCTCCATTGTTATCAAGTGTCTGGAATATAACAGGGGCTGCAAAAATGGGTTCTGAACTCTAGACTGCATGTCTAGATTCCTATCCACTTCCAAAACACCTACAAACCTCTTTACATTCATGTGTATCTTGCTTCCAGTTCTAAGCTAACTCTCTCTATAATCCAAATGCCAATCTTCCTTGTTTTCTTGTTTTATCAAATTTTCTCCTATATTAAGTATCTTTCTCTCTATGAGCTGTTTCTCCTTTAGAATCTAAATTTAAGTCTATACTATTTAAAGTGGAAAGAGGAATCTTTTCTCATAATAGCTATGACTACCCCTGTAGCTCTATTATCATGACCACCATCATTTTAAGCTACGTGCCAGGCACTTGATAAATGCAATTGTGAAGGTCTCAAAAATGCCAAAGGTTGAAATGACTACCCTTGTTTGAAAGATAAGACAACTGAACTCAAGAGGGAATTTACCAAGGGTCAACCAGGGGCCTGGCTCGAGTCTGAGCCCATGCCTACCTGAACCAAACCCACCATACTGCTTCTATCTGTAGGTAATTCTTATTTGGGTCAAAATTCAGAGTCATGTCAGCACCTCATCCCTCCTTGGCACACCTCATTTTTCTCCTCAGTCCCTGCAGCTGGCCTTGGCTCCCTTGCAGGAATCTTTTTTTTTTTTTTTTTTAAGATTTTATTTCTTCATGAGAGACACAGAGAGAGAGGCAGAGACACAGGCAGAGGGAGAAGTGGGCTCCCCATGGGATTTGATGCCAGGACCCTGGGATCACTACCTGAACTGAAGGCAGATGCTCAACCACTGAGCCATCCAGGGGCCCTGGACCCCAGGAATCTATTGTCTGTCTTAACTTGATATGTAGAAGAATTTGTCACTGATCCTTCTCGTTCCCCAAAACCATCCACCTTAGTAACTTTTGTCCTCTCTTTCCACCTCATCTCAGTCACCGTGGTGACCTCTTTCCTCTACCTCTCTTTAACGTTGGGGTCCCTCAAGGTTCCAACCCAGGCTTTTTTCTTTTCTCATTTTATGTACTTCCTATGGTGGGGTCATCTGGTCACATGGCCCTAAATACTAACTGCCTAAGGCACCCAGATTCTTTCCTTTGCCCCATGAACCTCTCCTGATTCCTGACCAGTGTGTCTGTTTACACTCCAGTTGGTGCACCTGAGTGTCTCCTAGGCACTGAATTAGTGTGCTTGTGCTGCCCTAATGAAACACCAGACATTGGGGACTTAAGCAATAAACATGTATTTCTCACAATTGTGGAGGCTGGGAAGTGTAAGATTGAGGTGCCAGCAGAGTTAGCAACTGGTGAGGACCCTCTTCCTAGCTTGCAGTGGCCACTGTGTGCCTGCATCCTCACATGCTGGACAGTCAGGAGGCTCTGGTCTCTTCCTCCTCTTATAAGGTCATTAATCCTGAAGTGGGGGCTCCATTTCCATGACCTCTTCTAAACCAAATTACCTAAAGAACCCATCTCCCCAGTACCATCCTACTGACAGTCAAGGTTTCAGCATATGATTCCGGGGGGTGGGACACATTCAGTCCACAGCATTATGCCAAATGGAATCCAGTAGCCTCATACCTCTGCAGAGTCATGCAATTCATTAGCCAAGTTTTGCCCACCCCTGACATCCTGACCACCAATACCCACTGATAATATCCTTCAACTTTCCTAAATCATTCACTCCCACGAATGCCCTTTATCCTCCCTATTTTCTTCCAGTTTGTTGCTTCCTTTTTGGCTTTACTTTTCCCCCTTGGCAGCCTGGAAACATCATCCACAGACTGTATGATTTACTGGCGAACTTCCCTGACTTTCTTGATGTCATCCTTCTTCCCCAATGCCTTGCCTGTCCACCTGGTGCAGTCTGACTGCTTGCCCTCTCCCCTAGGACACTCAGGCTGCAGAACTTGACAGCGGCAAGCACCCCAGCCAATTCAGGGTGCCCAGCTCAGGTGGACATTCATGTGGCCTGGCCCCTCTATTCCAGCTCCTGACCATAGGCTTTGCCCTTCTTCCTCAGTAGCCATGCCTTACATCTGCTCTTCCTTCTACTAACACTTTCATCTCCACCTCTTCCTCTAAGCAGACAATCTTGTCTCCCACTTCACAAAGAAGATGGAGACTTTCAAATAGGAACTCATTCAACTCAATGGGAGGCGGTATCTCCCTGAGGTTGGGAATTCACGCTCTGGTAACACATACCCAGCTTCCATATTAGGTCACCCTTATTCTGACCTTCCTTGGGAAATTTATCTGACCTCAGTTTTACTCTCCATAAAATGGGAAATGCAATCATTACCTATTTTACAAGATTATTTTGATGATATAAAGTGCCTTGACATGGAGTTAAGAGAGCAATAAATATAATTTCTGAAAACATGTTTATTTTTGACTCCCTACCACCCTCTAGACAATGAGTGTAAGATGATTCTGTACCAATTCCAATGGAGGGAGGGGTGGCAGGCCTTAGGGGGACAGTTTTTATACATCTAAGTAATCCTCAGACATCAGCTAGCTCAATTCAATTCAATTCTGACACAACCTACCTGGAGATAGTGTCAGATCCCACAGGTTATGGGCTCAGCCCTATAAGACTGCCCCCGTATCCCTCCCCCCCACCATGCCACACACACTTCAGCCAACCAGTCACAAGCGCCAGTTGTCATCTATGCTTCTGACCAGCCGACTATAGATTAGAGGTTCCCAAGAATTCAGCCCCCTCAGGGTTGATTAATTTGCTAGAGCAGCTCACAGAACTCAGAAACATTTTACTTACTAGATCGCCAGTTTATTATAAAAAGGCTATTACTCAGTAACAGCCAGATGGAAAAGATGCCAGAGAGAAAGTTTTGGGGGATGGGCACGGAGCCTCTATGCCCATCTCCTCGTGCAACACTCTTCCTGAGTCTTCATGTGTTCACCAACCCAGAAGCTCTCCGAACCCTCTGTAATGGGTTTTCATTACAGCATCATTACATAATCATGATTGATGAAATCATTGCCATAGGTAACTAATTCAACCTACCCTCTCCCCAGAGGTCTGATGGGAGACATTGTAACTCTCCAGTCACAAGACTGGTTCCCCTACCAAACAGCCCCCATCTTTAAGTGTGGTCCAAAAGTCACCTCATTAACATAAGGAAAGATATTTTTATGGTTATCATCACTTAGGAAATTCCAAGGGTTTAGGAATTCTGTGCCAGAAATGGCACAAAGATCCAACGTGTATTTCTTTTTATAAATGACAATACCACTGAGTGCCATCCATTTGGATACTGTTGTATTACAGTTGACTGTTTACCAGGCAGGCTCAAACTAGATAGGATGTAAGGCCCTAAAAATGACAACCATATCCTAATCTCAGTCCACGTATGACTACCTGGTGCAGTCATTACATATTAAGTAATCGATAAATCATATTAATATATAATGGATTATTAAAACAACACAATTCTTGCCTTCTAGTACTAGAAACACTTGTTGAATACCCACTCTGTGTAGCATTCATAGCTCTAAGCATGCGGCCCGTATTAATTCACTTCATTTTTATAACCACTCCCTAGGAAGGAGGTGCTAGTGATGTTATCCTCATTTCTCAGATGAAGACATGGAAGCACAGAGAGCCTGAGCCATTCGCCTGAGGTGACAACCACTAGTAGGTGGCTGAGCCAAAATTCAAATCCAGGCGGTCTGAGCCAGCTCCCTTAATCCGTTATGATGCGGCTAAGAAGTTTCCAGACTATTGTAAAGTCACTTTTTAAATAATCTCAAAATCAGGACAAATTGAAGAGAATAAGGAACATAAGCCACTCGGGAGGAAGTGACAGCAGGTAGCCCCAGAAGGACCGACCCCTCGCAATCCTGCTCCTCCTGCTTCACGGAGCACCATCCCCATCACACAGTATAAATCGGCACGAAATAGGTCCCCACCAGTTTGATCCCTCCGTTCAATCCCACTGCATGTCATGCCCACAGAGCAGCCTAGAAGCATGGAAAGATTGATAGATGTGGTAGTGCTGAAAGCCCGCGGAATGGCTTTTCTCCAATGACGTTATCAATCTTGTGCTGATACAATGCAGTGTAACTGCCTGAAAAATGTCACTTCCCAGCAGGACCTACACAGAGATTTTGAGTCTACAGGATCTTGAGGCACAGGGGAACTTATCACATTTTATTGGCTCCCATCACAATATTCCACAATTTTTCAGCCTCCTTTCTAAGCACTTCTTTGCAAGAGTTGTATATTTCACCTTCAACAAGGTGTGTCTTTCAGCTATGGATTTTCCTCAGCCCCTCTCCCTCCTCACTTTTGGTTGATCTTGTGTTTTCTCCCACAGGCTCTGGCTGATAAAATTGGCATCGGCTGCTCCCTGGTTCGTGGGGAGTATGGCAGAGCTTGGAATGAAGTTAAGTTGATGAATGAATCTCGTAAGGGACTGATTGGGGCTCTTCCTCCTCCTGAGGTGTATGTAGTTGACCTCATGTTCCATCCAGGCAGGTTGATGAAGTTAAGAAGCAAAGAGGCAGACCTTTACAGATATCTCTAAGCTATCAAATGAACAAAAAGGGGCTCACACAAAAAAAGGCATTACATACACTTTCTATGACGTTCACCAATTGATTTTATTTCTTTAAATAAAAGTATTAGACATTTCTAATTTCACATTTTCTCCGTGTAGAAATGAGGACACTTGAGTTGAACTTGGCTGTGTTTCTGATTTCGGGCTCTTGGCAAAAATTCAGTCTGATTAGATCATATTATGCTCACTGTCCCTCATGTAAAGTTCATTATTGTCAAAATTAATCCACCCTTACTGTTTCATAAGGAGGCTCTCTGCCTTTTGGGAATCACGTGTAAAAGCACCCAGCTGCTGTGCCCAGGACAATACTGTGGCCTCACGACTGTCATTCTTCACACCCAGAATGCTTCAGGAACACTTGGTTATTGAATTTATTTTAATTCACTAGTATTTTATGTCTTCAGTCACCTTGTCTCACTCTCATTTTTGTAAAGTAAGATTATTGTTGATAGTTTGAATATTTATAGATAGATTTTTAGTGTTACAAATTCCTTTCTAAAAAATTTAGATTCATATTTTAAAAACATATTAAGAACACTGTCTAATATACTTCACTGAACTAAAACTCTTTCCATGAACTCTTCCCATAAACTGTGTTTGTCTTTTGTCCTGGGTTTGTCTACTTGGAAATATACCTCCAATTAAAAACAATTCTGATTTGCTTTTACACATTTTACTGCTGGGTCACAAAAATAGTATTTTGGATTTATATAGCCTAAAAATTCTTTTTTGGAAAAATTTAAATATAGAAATAGAGTAAATCTTTGTGAGAAATTGTGTCTTCAGCATTGAGAACAAAACAGGGAGCAAACACACATTTTAAAAGATAAGCAAAAACTAGTAATATGGTGACTCTCATAAAGTATACATATATCCTAGCCTGACTTTAAGTCTAGTTTACTGTAATCATATTACTAGAAGGTTTTTAAAAGCCAGCTTGAGTTTAGAAATTAAGGCTGAGATGATTCTGTACGAACCAATGTGTAGCTTCAAAGAATTTGTATTTCCTTATTTCAAAATAAAGTTCTTTATATCAAATGGTGTGGTAATTATATTTATCATGCAATTTCATGAACTGGGGCATGGATTATAGGATGCAAACCCGTCTAAGCATTTTCAAGTCTGTTTTGATCCAGAACACATTTAAAGTGGATTACAAAGATATGTAAGATGTAACAAGATAAAAATAAATGAAAAACAGGCGTAAGTGTTGGAAAGAAAGTTCAACAAGGCCAAGAATAAGCTTAGAATTCAAATGCATCCATGAAAATCCCATGCATTTGTTAGCAGTGGGTGAAAATTTGACGCTAAGCTCTCTAGCAGACAATGCAGTGGGAAATGCTATCAGTTACATGATTTATAATAGGGTCCGCCAGCTAAAAGCACAAAGCAGTTTCTCAGGAGGAACAAAGACCAGGGGAATTCCTCTTTGGGAGCTTCATACAGATGACAAATGTAATATAGAAAATAACACCATTGAAAAACAACCTCCTAGTAAGTTCTGAAAAGGGTTTTTGTAGGCAATGGCCTAACAGCAAAATGGAATGAAGCAAAAGTTCATTCACAGCCACTGTGCTGGGGTCCAGGTAGACATTACATTTTTCTGTATGGTACAGGTCAATGGCCACCCCCTCCCCTTCTCTCATCTTAGAGACATTTGTGTGTAATGTCTCTCTCAACTGGCTCCTAGGTAATTATTGCACAGGAATAAGTTTAAATTCTATTTTCAGACAGTTCTTTGAAGTTCATCTATTTTGTGTTATCAAAAGACAACACACTCACAATAGTAACACAAATTATAAGATACCTAGAAATAGATTTAATAAAAATACGCAAGAAAAACTATAAAATTTTAATGAGATCTGAATAAGTGAAGACCCACATCATTTTCCTTGATGGAAACTCAGCAATATAAAATTTTCAGTGCCCCCTATATTAATATATACAGTTAGTATCTCATTTAGAATCCCAACATATTTTCTTTTCTGAAATCTGACAAATAGTAAACTTTATCTGGAAGATGAATGCATGTGTAGGCCAATAATATTTGAAATTAAAAAATGAAGAATTGGGTCCATCATATATCAGAACACATTAAAAAGCAGTAATAAATTAGTATGAAATGGGCCCAAATATTGGACCCATTTTATATATCTATAAAAATATAACAATATTAAGAGTGCAGACATAGATACATATATTTTATACATATAGGGATTAGTATTGATAAAAAAAAATATAGCTTTTCTGCCAGAAGCAGGGCACAATGATCGCCTATTCAGTAAATGACTATGGGAAAATTATGATCTTGGCAAAGCAAGATCCTCTCTATTTCTTTCTTTTTTTTAAGATTTTATTTATTTATTCATGAGAGACAGAGAGAGAGAGAGAGAGAGAGAGAGGCAGAGGGAGAAGCAGGCTCCACACAGGGAGCCCAATGTGGGACTCGATCCCGGGTCTCCAGGATCAGGCCCTGGGCTGAAGGCAGAGCTAAACTGCTGAGCCACCTGGGCTGCCCGATTCTATTTCTGACAGATAAACCAGAAGCCGTAGGAGAAAATATCTGACAAGTTTGGTTCTGTGAAACTTTTAATTCCTGTTGAGAAAAATACAGCATAAACAAAAATACTTCAACAAAAAATAAAGTATAACCAAAATCATAGGGAGGAAAACATTTGCAGCATATGTAACACACATGTCAATATCCTTAACAAACAAAGAGTTTCTATAAACCAATGAGAAAAAGATAATACACTTGGAGAATAGTCAAAGACAACAGTATATATATAAGACATCTATACAGTGGCCATAAACAATCCCCAGATCTCAGTACTTGTTTGTATTTTTTATCACATTACATGTCAAACACAGGTCAGTAGAGGGGACTCTGCTTCACACAGTCACTCAAGGACCTAGGCCAATAGCAGTACTGCTGTTTAGTAGCAGCACTGTCTGGAATATCCTTCAGGAATTATGCACTTTGGGCTGACATAGCATGCTATTTGGTCAGAACTAGACCCAGGAAATATGGGGTAATATCTGGAACCAAGGAGATCTGAGAATCCTACTCTGTCACCTAAGAAGTGTACAAACTGGCAGCTGTTGTGGTTGTGAGGTTTCAAACAATTTATGTAAAGTAGCTTGTGTTGATTCTGTCAGAATCAAAGGCCACAGTTTATCTTATGGAGATCAAAACATTTCATTAAAATTAATATCTGACTTTATTTTTTAGAAGTGGGGGGAAGGGCAGAAGGAGAGAATCCCAAGCAGACTCTATGCCCAGCACAGAGTCCAAAGTGGGGCTCAATTCCACCACCCTGAGATCATGACCTGAGTTGGAAGCTTAACCAACTGAGCCACCCAGGCACCCCTAAAATTAATATCTAACTTTTTAAAGCAGCTGTAAGTGGAGAAATGGACAGGTAAGTAGAATCCTTTCCCCAGGCTTCCAGCTCTGGAGCAGGTGCCATAAATGAGGATTCAAGTCTACACTGCACTTTAAGCACACATCCGATTGCAATGTATTATTTCCTTGTCAAAGAAGCAGCATTGTCATCCATGAAAAACACATTTCTAGATGCTCAAAATAATCTGTAGAATTGAATGGGTACTGGCCTTATTATTGACACAGAATTCTTTAAATATAGTAACTTGCTTCTCAGAAAAATATTACCATGGTATTCTTCTGCCAAAGGATATGATGGAAGGGGTTTCATTAGATGGTGCATTTTCCCTTAGAACTCTTCACAAAAAGGCTGTAATACACATACTGGTGGTGATAGTTGCTTTTTTCCCCCTCTAACTCAGCACTACTCAGAGTAGGATCAACTGGCTCTCTAAAAATTATATGGAATATATCACTGTCTTGGAGTATACTCTTAAAGCAATACAATAATAACAAATAACTTATCTACAGTTTAGTATTTAAAAGTACTATTCCTTAATTAAAATTACCCGAATATTGTTATATAGATAACTGGCAAAAAGCTTTGCTTAGGCTTATGCTCTTAAAACCATGAATATAATTATTTTAATAATAAAAGTGGACTTGACTTCAAAGGATAGCCATCAAAGCATCAGGTGGGAATATATTAATATAATGAATTCAAACAAGGCTCTTGTAGAACTCAGGAGAAGAGACCTGGAGGATCTGCCAATAAACACCCCACAGATCACAATTTTTAAAATAGTAAGTATTGTTGTAAAGGGTAAATTCTATTATGATTGTATGTACAAATTCAATAGTTCTTTAATCTTCAGGGGCAATATAATAGCACTGGTAAAGGCCCAGATTTTAGAGTCAGAGCTGAAATTAAGTTGTGCATCTACCTTTTTCTACCTGTGTGACCTTAACAAAATTACTTAACCTCTCTGTTTACTCTTTGGGAAAATGGAGACACACAATAACAAATATTTGCATGTTGGTTATTATGCATCAGAGGCTATTTTATGCCTTTGTGTAATCCTTCGATGGACCCTCTGATAGATAACAGTATTACTCATGTCTCGCAAGTAACAAAACCGAGGTGCAGAGAAATTAAATGACTTATCCAAAAATCACTCAGCTAGTAAGTAGCAAGCCTTAAATGTGAACTGAATTTGTCTCTAGAGGCTATGATCCCAAATATATATGCCTAATAACCCTGCTGTGAGGATGATACAAGACCATCATGCAAATAAATGACAGACGAGTGTGTGATTAGGGGCAGGAAGGGGTGTGTAGATATGTGAGTACATGCATGTGTGTGTGTGTACAGGTGTGTATGTGCGTGTGTTTATAGCACTCTTTTCTATGCTCACAAAGTGTTCTGTTCATGGGGGAATTCTTTATTCTACATGAATGTGTCTATTTCTTTAGATCAGAGGTCATCAAGTATTTTCTGTAAAGGACTAGATAGTGGACAGCCCTGGTGGCGCAGTGTTTTAGTGCCGCCTGCAGCCAGTGGTGTGATCCTGGAGACCCGGGATCAAGGCCCATGTCGGGCTCTGTGCATGGAGCCTGCTTCTCCCTCTGCCTGTGTTTCTGCCCCTCTCTCTCTGTGTCTCAATAAATAAAATCTTCAAAAAAAAAAAAAAAGGACTAGATAGTAAATATTTTAGGCTTTACAGGCTGTGGAGTCTCTGTTGCAACCACTCGGTTCTGCTATTGTTGCATAAAAACAGCCACTGATAATACCTAGACAATAAAAATTTACTTACTAAAAAAGGTGTGGGCCCAATTTGGTTCATGGGCCAGTTTGTCAACACTTGCTTTCAGTGATGAGGGTTTGGACATGGAAATGGTTGTACTCTACTTAGCTTGGCCTCTGAGCACCTGGCAAAAACATTCAGGGGAGACTCTCACACTGCCATTTTGTCTTCATTTCTTTAGACTCTTAATATGGACCCACTTGAAATTAATCCAATGGATGCCAAAGCAGATGCCTTATTTTTCTATAAAGATGAGAACAAATTTGACCTGTCTAGAAAAGAAAAGAAAATTTCCTGACTTCTTAAATGGGAAGGGTCTAAGGTTCATTATTGCTGGCATAAGACATGAAACTCCCAGGTGAGAGACAAAGGACTTTGTTATTCATAGCACAGCAAGCAGCATGAGCAAGTGCAGTGTGTTAATTCTCCTTGCTCCCAGGTGTCATGGGGACCACCTGGATAGACGTAGATGGGTACCTACAAGGGCAGTGGATTGCATTTCAGGAGAGGAACTCTGGACTTAGGGAACCCAATCTTTTATAGTGGGCAGTAAGCATATCTGTCCTTTCACGAGAGGGAGACACTATATCTTCTTAGGCTGTGTGCCAACATCCTTGGAAAGCTAGTCTGGAACAAAGGACAGTTAGGGAGGCTCTGTTTGTAAGATGTGCAAAAACAAAGGAAACTCAAGGAGAATTGTCTCCAAGGAGCCTGATCAATTCATACAGTATAAAATGCTTTATGGAATTTCTCATCTATAAAATAGAGATAATTGGGGCATCTGGGTGGCTCAGTCAGTTAAGTGTCTGCCTTCAGCTTGGATCATGCTCTCCAGATCCTGGGATTGAGCCCTACATTGGGCTCCCTGCTCAGCGAAGAGTCTGTTTCTCCCTCTCCTTTTGCCCCTCTCCCCCTGCTCATGTTCTCTCTCTCTCTCTGTCTCCCTCTCTCTTTCAAATAAATAAAAAAAATTTAAAAACCAAATAAATAGAATCTTTTTTAAAAATAGAGATAAATGACACATGGTTATGGAAACCTACTCTAGCCATTATATCTATAATTACATATATACAATTTCATAAAATTGTATATAAATACATAAAAGTGTAATATATATACATGTATTATGTGTGTGTGTGTGTGTGTATATCACTTCAGTGACATATATCAGCTCAATAACTCATGAGTCCGGTTTCCTTTCTTGGCAAAGGAGCGTTGGTAAGAAAGTATGGTAGTTATTCTCCATATCATCCCACTAATCTTTTGTTTACAAGTTCAAAACCAAATTCAGATAAGCCTCACTGTCTCCTCGAAGCTTTTCCAGATGCCTTTTGTTCTTCTGATGACCTGTACAACCCTATCTTTGGTACTCATTTTGACTTTTCCCCATATGTTTACTGCCTAGCGCTGCTATTTTCCTAATGCATGTAAATACTCAGGTACTAGTTAAGAGCACACATGGTTCTTGGAGTTAGAGAAACTTGGGTTTGAGTCCTCCGGCTATCATTCTTAACTGAGGGATGTTGAGCAAATGTTTTGATTTTCTTATCTTTAAAATGAGGATGTAGGGCAGCCCTGGTGGCCCAGCGGTTTAGCGCTACCTTCAGCCGGGGGTGTGACCCTGGAGACCCGGGATCAAGTCCCACATCGGGCTTCCTGCATGGAGCCTGCTTCTCCCTCTGCCTGTGTCTCTGCCTCTTTCTTTGTGTGTGTGTGTGTGTGTGTGTGTGTGTGTCTCATGAATAAATAAGTAGAATCTTTAAAAAAATAAATAAATAAATAAAATGAGGATGTAGGGACGCCTGGGTGGCTCAGCAGTTGGGCATCTGCATTCTGCTCAGGGCATGATCCTGGCGTCCCAGGATCGAATTCCACATTGGGCTGCAAGGAGCCTGCTTCTCTCTCTGCCTATGTCTCTGCCTCTGTGTGTGTGTCTTTGTGTGTGTGTGTGTGTGATGAATAAATAAATAAAATCCTTAAAAAAATAAAATAAAATGAGGATGTAATAATAGTAGTGACCTCATAAAGTTGCTCTGAGGAATAAATAAGATAGTGCATGTAAGGTGCTGAGTACAGTGCTAAACATAGTAAACAGCTGACAACTGTTAGCTATTATTCTTTGATCTCCTCCAAGGAGACGGAAAGCTATTTTGGGTCTGGCAAACACCTTACTGGCAGAGTTACCAGCGTAAGGATAGCTTGAGTGATATTTGTTGACTATCTTGATGCCTTAAACGAACTGACTTTAAAGACTAAAATGCGATTTTCATTACTTTTCATTTCTTTTTAGATAGTTTTGAAAAGTAGCCATGTGGTCAAGAAGAGCACTGTCATCTCTGATTAAGTACTGGTTTCCTTTCACCTTTCAGGGTAGAGGAGAGGATGGCTGCACAGTCGCTTTTGAATTTGTGCAACGGGAAGTGAAAATTCAGAAATGTTCGCTGTCTGTGGAGCTTATATCTGAAATCATCCTCATTATGCATGTGTGCATTCCCACGTAACCAACACCGTGCCTACCCACAGGAGGTAACCTGTCGTGGTTGCTTCAATTAAGAAAGAGCAAAGCATTGCTTCCTAGGTTTAATGATTTTGTATTGCTGCTTGGCCCCGCTTGCCTGTGATTTTGAATGACTCATCTTGCGAATTTACCTTTTAAGGTACTATCTGTGCAGTGGAGACGTCTCAGGTCCTTCTTAACTTGCTAACAGCACATAAAGCTCCATATTGCTAAGATCTTTCCATCATCCAAAATCTGCAAAGGAGCAGACCCTTGTTCTTACAAGTTCCCAGTAATCAGCATCTGCTTTGGGTATATTTCAGTCACAAGCGTCTGGGTCTGACCTCAGGATGATGAGCTGAGAGCCATCAATTTCCTTTTCCAGCTCATAGGTATCAGCCCCCAAATCCTGCAGACAGTCCGACTCTGATTATCTTGAGAAAGTCCCAGTTTGTTTTACACAAGAACAGCTGGCATACAAATGGAATCAAGCACTTTTAAGTAGTCATTAATCATACTGATGAGAACAGCTGAAACAAACAGTGTTCTCTCTAAGTACTTACATATCTGACATACAAATCAAGTGATAGTCCAATTAGTTATTTATAGGTTCCTTTCTTTGAAAAATCTTAGTGCCTATCTTTCCTTTTTGATTCCATAGTCTCTACTTTCAAAAAAAAAAAAAACTTTGAAAACCCCAGATGAATGCATTTATATTTATATTATCAAGTCATTTATCTGCTAAATCACTGGAAGTCAATCCTGCATGCACAATTTTCTAGCTGTGTGATTTTTGTTTATTTGCTTTCCAGAAAAAATGTATGATCTCTTTTAACTTTATTAATACATATAAGAGAAATGCAGAAGGAGAGATCAATAGGATAGACACACAATAGAAAGCGTGGCTTGTATGCAATTATTTATTCATTTAAGGATTAGGATGTGAGAGGAAACTCAACTGTTCAATGAGATGAGATTTTCCTTATGCAGTCATTTTCTCTAGCCAAACAAGACAATAATAAAATACAAAATAAAAAGGGAGCTAGGAGTTGCCAGAGATGGACCTCAACTGTTCCACTCAGAAGTTAATAATACAGAACCCACCCTAGCCGGCTATAAGGATTAGCACAAAATTTAGCAACAGGAAAGCCCTCTCCACACCCGGGGGTCAGGATTACTAGCTACAAAGACATTATTGGTGAGTTAAAAACATTTATGGTATAACTCAAATGCTCCCTTCCCGATCATGCTCTTTACTAAATGAGTGCCCTGGGACTCAGGATTGCCACGTGTCACTGCTACACCATCACACTCAGAGAATATGCCCACATATATGAAATCCCTTAGAAAACAAATGAAGAAATAAGGAAGGCTCTGGTATATCTCTTATAAATACTGACCATCTGATTCCTTTTAGGCTTAGTTTTAGGTTCACCATTACATTATTGACATAGTCCTGAAGGCCTGGGCTAGATTGAGAATGATGTCTGGCTGGGAATCTAGTCCAGAGCCATAAAATAAATCACTCCAGGAAAGAAACTAAGCCTTGCCTTTGGCCTGTAGCTGGCCCAGCTCAGATCCTAGGAGAGGATGTTCAGAGAGAAGCTTCCCACCAGAACGTGTTCTATTATAATTTTTCACGTATGGTTGGCATCTCTGTCAAAGACACCATGTAAAAAGGACACAAAACCCCCAACAGAGGTCAGCTATGAACTAGAAGTTTCCACAGAGAAGGTCAGAGTAGATCTTTAGCAAGTGTTCCAGAGTGTTCTTTCAGCTCAGGTTTCAATGTCAAAGGTTAAGTGTGGATATAAAGACATTAATCCAAGCAGAGATTTGCACGTAACTGTTCTTCAAAGTTTTTTTTTTTTAAATAGAACCAAACTTCTTTTTTTTTAAAGTAGGCTGTATGACTAACGTGGGGCTTGAGCTCACAACCCCAAGATCATGAGTTGCATGCTCTGCCAACTGAGCTAGCCAGGTGCCCTCAAACTTTTCTTAATGAGTGTTTTCATTTCTATAAAAAGGCAATTTAAAAATATATGAAAAGAAACTTGATACCCATGTTGCCCTGAATGCCTTGGTTGTAAGATGCCATTGGCTTTAAATTTTTGTTATTTCAGTTTTGTTGTTGCCTGTTGTAGGTTCACACACTACTCCAAAATATGGCCTTGGCATATTGAACATTTTTGGCTGAAGGTGCTAAATTGAGAAATGCCAGGTGCAAGAAGGTCTCCCTGACTTCCCCTGTATCCCCCCAAACGGGTCATGAGATCCTCATGTGAGAGGTACTCTCTCTAAACCTGGAGAAAAGGAGCATCCTCGTCTCTGAAGACTGAGGGCCCTGAGAGGAATTTGAACCAAGAGGCTTTGCTAAGTTTCCTCCAATGTTACTGCAATTAGCTCATATACTTTGTCCTATTGTGTTTTCCATGATTTTCCATTCTTCATCAAACCTAGGATACAAACATGTGGGGGGGAAGGGGGAATCTTCATTTTCTTATGAAGGTTCCTTTGTCATGTAAAACATATATTAAATAAATTTGTATGCTTTTCTCTTGTTTATGAGAATTTTGTCATTCCAGTCAACAAAGCTCCAGCCATAGAATCTAGGAGGGTATGTGGAAAAAGACCTCCTCCCCTGTACTGAAGTGGGGCAGGTTTGAGTTGGTTGACCCATTTCCTCGTATTTTAGATTCATGCCATTGAGATACTTAATCACTAAAATCCTTGGGCCTTGAGATTATTTTTAAAAACATTTTACTTATTTATTTGACAGAGAGAGAGAGTGAGAGAGAGAGCACAAGGGGGAATGGCAGGCAGAGGGAGAGGGAGAAGCAGGCACAGCAGGGAGCCCCATACAGGACACCATTTCAGAACCCTGGGATCATGACTTGAGCTGAAGGCAGATGCTCAACCTACTGAGCCACCCAGGCGCCCCGCCCTGAGAATATTTAGATGGTGGGCTCCCATTGGGCGCCAGTACCCCTTGGTATGCTATTTTTATTCTTGGAACTTGGATGTGGTTTCCACAGGGAGCAATATTTGTACCCTCCCTTTTCAAGGAACAGAATCACTCACTCCCTGGTCTCCTAATTATAGATGTAAATTGTGAGCACATTGTAATTAGCATATTGTCTAGAAAGGTATCTCCTTATAATTTTTAAAACTTTTATGCACAGCTGAAAGCAAAATTTGAAATGACCATCGGTGACCACACACCATGGCAGGAGACGTGTGTTGTGGTTGTTGGGTGAAGGCCAGGTTCATAGCCTACCTAGCTCTGCTACTCACTGAACGAGTGGTCTTGGGTGAGTGACTCTGGCTCTCAATATTTATTTATTTATTTATTTATTTATTTAGCCCAGAAAATGGCAATGGCAATACTCCCTTCTCATCAGGTTGTTGTCAGAATTGAATAGATGAATAAACACAAAGCTGTTAAAAATGGTGCCTGGTACAGGTAATGAATCCAGTGAATGTTAGCTCTCCTTAGCCCATTCACATCATGCCCTGGGACCCAGATTTTCAGGCATAATCCATATACAGGAGAATCTGCAGATTGAAACAATCCACAGCCTCTTTCCATTCGATGAGGGCCGCGCTGGATGTAAGGAGATCCGTGGAGCAAACCACCTCCCTGACCAAACCGGAAATCCTCTCTCTCCTCCCTGCGGTTTATAAGGGTGAGATAGGGTGAGGACAGCTACAGCCTCCCACTTTCGCATCTGAAAAAACAAGACTTAGGAAAATCTACCGGAATGGTTTCTGACAGCCCTAGGAGTATGATAAAAGGCTTCTTTTTTCTTAAAAGAAAAATCACATTTAATCACTCAGTGTCAGGAGCCAGGACTTTCTGTTGTGCAACAACCAGAGCTCCAGCTTCCTTTGCTCCCCCTGCAGAGCCAGGCAGGAGAAGGCAAGGGCATCCGGACAGAGCCCTTGAAAGTCAAGGTCAAGGGAGGGCCTGGAAAGTCCAGTGTTTCCTGATCTCCAGGGCTCCAGACAACAGCTGGGCTTTCCAGGAATTCAGTGCTGCAAAGCGGGAGGCTCCTCACGTCTGTACTTGAGAGTCCCAGCATGCCGGGTCACCAGGTGCCCCCCGGGCAAACCCTGAGGTGGGCAAAGCTGGTCTCCCAGCCCACTTTCTGCCCACTTTTCCCAGCATGCCAACCCACACCCGCAACCCCCACACACCCTCAGGCTCATGAGAGCTGGCTCTCTGGAGGCCCATCCATTCCAAAGCCTTCTTTCTAAAATGATGAACTCTTCAGCATCTGCATTTTAAAAATATAAAAAACCGGAGGCCGAATGAATGACTCCTTAATGGTGGCATTTCAAGTTATCAGTGAACATGCACACATGCATTATTTTGTTTCTAAGAAACACATCCTCCTTATAGAGGATACAAAAAAAATCTAGCAAAGAAGTTTTCTATCAACCACAGAGTATTTGTATTTTGGTGGATTTCTTTCCAGCCTGTTCATATGTACTTTTTAAAAAATCTAATGACCTGCTGAATATGTAGATTTTGTTCTTATGCAACACAGATCACATTTATTTAGAAAGGATGTGGGGGGAGAAGGGTTGGAACAAGAGGGGATCCTCCTGGCGTCCAGAAGTCGTGCTGCAGTCAGCAGCTCCGTGTCCTCGACAGATGCCACTATCCCTCCCCTTGTTCAAGGGAAAGCCCAGCAATAAGCAAAGTGGGGAGAAAAAGAACTTGGCCATGGTACATTTCCTACCTCCTCTTCCTGTGCTTTGAGCCACTGGACCTTTCTCAAAGGCCTTGGCTTTGTGGAATAGCAGCCACAACCCGTGACAAGCTGGGTGATAAATAGGATATTGATGGGCAATTACCTGACACCAAATAGCTCCATAAATCAATGTGCTAGGAGCTGGTACCACAGTCAAGGGCAGCTCTCAGTGAATGCCGGCCCGGGAGTCCTGCAAGGGGAGGACTGGGAGCAGAGGCAGTCCTTGGGAGCACCTTGCAGAGAATGGGAGCTTTCCTAAGTGGGGAGCAAACGAACGCCCCCACCCCTGCCATGCTGTGGACACCAGCGTCAGGGTTTGTGGAGCCTCGGAAGGGCTTCCAGCCCAAATGAGGCTGCATTTTTCATCTAGTGCTTTCCTGCTACTGTCAGCTCCATGAAACCTTGTGACCTCCTCCTGCATGGCAAGTTTAAAAATAATCAGTGTTTTAGGATTCTAAAGGTAATGCAGTCTCATTGTAGAGAGCTTTTTAAATATTAGACAAATATATAAAGAAGCAACCATCACCCACAGTCCCGGGACCAGAGGTAACTAACCATGGTTAACATGTGGCCTTCTTACAGGCTCACAAAAGCAGCGTACCCATAATCCTGGATGCTAAAAAGTGGTGCGTTTTCATCCTCTGCCCCCATCACCACCCATTCAAAGACACAGCTTCCCTCCCCTCTGCACCACTGAGGGGCCAACTGCTCCTTCAAGAGGCAGGAAGCTCAAATGTCAGGCAACCACTTCCTTGCCATAGATGGCCCCAGAAGCTTCAAGCTGTCCTGGTGCCTGACATGCTAACCCCTCCCAGCTCAGTCTTTTTAAAAAAATTTTTATTTATTCATTATTTTTAATGTATTTATTCATGAGAGACAAAGAGAGAGAGAGTCAGAGACCCAGGCAAAGGGAGAAGCAGGCTCCACACAGGAGCCCGATGTGGGACTTGATCTGGGACCCTGGGATCACACCCTGAGCTGAAGGCAGATGCTCTACCGCTGAGCCACCCAGGTACCTCCCTGTTCAGTCTTAATTCAGATACTATAAGATGTGTCATCCCATCCACAAAATCTCAATCCAGCCAGGAAAAATATTTCACTAAAAACAAAAACACACCAATAACAAAAACAAAAAACTTGGAAATCTGCTACACATTTTAGGTGCTCTAAGCAGAATGGTTTGCCAGAGAGCACGGCAAGCCGTCCTCGTGAATGTCACCTGGGAAAACCTTTATAGACTTCTCTCCAGTGGGCCTCTTTCCTGGGAGGAAAAGAAGACCGAACAAAAGCTTTATTCCCTCACTCCTACGGGAGTCATTCTTAGAAATAATAAATGAAGTCAGATTGCGAGACTTAATAAAGTCCTCTAATACAGTTATTTTGTAGATAATGACTGAAAAGCCCCTTTACAACATTTTAAATTCACACAAAGCAGGAATTGCTTTAAATGAACGTTCCTTGATTCCTCATCTTTCAGCCAAAATAGGCAGACCAGTACAGCTATTTTTACTGGCTGTGGGGATATATCTCATTTCTCATAAGGCTCCTTATCAATTACAGCCTACTTGGAATTTGCCATAAGCGTGTCTAAATGAAAAACACACCTTCTCGGGCCCTCTAACAAAATCAATCCCTCAGCAGGAGAGTGAAAGCTTGTCTAGATCTTGCATTGAAATGCACATTTGCATGCTAATTACCCAGAAAGCTCCTCTAATTCACTGAGGTGTTATGGAAATGCTAAATCGGGATTCTAGGAGCCCAGCAACTGAGAATGGCTTAGATGGAAACAATTGGAATACAATTTATGTTTAAAGTCTTTTCTGGAATCCACTTGAGCTGGATTAGCCATGTCCAGATTAACCAGAGAATGCTCTCTTGAAGTCGCTCGGACCGTGGACACAAGCAAACAGTTCATTTTTTTCTGGGCCTTGTACAGCTTGGGGACCCCTTTTCACGCAGGTTCCAATGTCTGTGGGCCTAAATATGAGAAAATACAAACATCACAACTCCCGGACTGCTGCAAAGAAGCACTCAATCACAGCTCCAAAAGTTATGTTCAATAGCTAAAAATATGTTGTTTGCAAATAGGGTTATAATTGAAGAGAATTCTTTTCTGATTGAATAAAATGAGGCTACATCTATTCAGCAAAAATCAATCTGCAAATACAATTGGAACACTGCTTTCTTCTGCTGAAGACAACGAAGTGTTCATACATATAAATGAAAAGCAAAAGCTTTTTGGTTTTCTTAATGCTCTCCATTCTCCACATTTGAGGGGAGTGGGAAATATTTTCCCTCCTCCCTCTGCAGAAAGATGCTGTTTCTTCAGCTTTGCCATTTTTCTTTCTTGCTTCTGGAAGGTTTTGAAACCCTGAGAATGCCAAACAGGAGTGGACATTTTTCTTAGTCTTAATTGTCCTTTTGTTCTTAAAGATTTTATTTATTTGAAAAGAGAGAGAGAACAAGTAGACAGACAGAGCCTCAGGAGTTGGGCTTCCTGCATGGAGCCTGCTTCTCCCTCTGCCTGTGTCTCTGCCCACTCTCCACTGAGCAGGGAGACGGATGCAGGGCTCGAGCCCAGGACCCTGAGATCATGACCTGAGCCAAGGGCATGCACTTAACCCACTGAGCCACCCAGGAGCCCCATAGTCTTAACTGGCCTTAGTTTTTGGTGGTGGTTTACGCTCAGGCTTCTTTTTTCCACTTGTGCCAACCTTCCTTCTGCTCCGAGTGTTCTCTAATGCACCAGTGGTATCAGTGTTTTTGTGCACCTCAGAGCAGAGTTCCCATGTTAATCAAAAACTGCTGAAAACCAGTGTATCTGCCTTCTCATCCTCGTTGAGTCCAGGCCAGCTCTACCCAGGCGCCTATGGCAGGCAGCCTGGATGGAGGGTGCAGGTGGCCCACTTTGTTGTCCTCTTAATTTAAAATCTCTCTCTCAGAATTGCTTGCCTTTTTAAATCTTGAGTTAAAAATAGTGGGTTAGGATCCAGAAAACCTGTTCTCCTCTTTGAACTGTTCTACGGACAGAATCATTGAACTCCTAGAACCAAGGAGCCTAAGTGTGCCCGGGGATGGAGCAGTGGAGGGAAGGCAGGGTATAGAAGCATGCATTGTAGACAATGTAATATGTGTCTACACTGTGGTGTTTATGTAGCACATTCTGAACCCGAGTCAATAGTACACAAGGTTATCAAACTTCTTTTTATACAAAATTATAAGATGGTGGAAAAATCCAAGAAATATTCTAACAGGTCTCTTTACATGATAAACATAATGTAGGGCAGTCTGGGTGGCTCAGCGGTTTAGCGCCACCTTCAGCCCAGGGCGTGATCCTGGAGACCCAGGATCGAGTCTCACGTTGGGCTTCCTGCATGGAGCCTGCTTCTCCCTCTGCCTGTGTCTCTGCCCACCCCCCTCTGTGTGTGTGTGTCTCTCATGAATAAATAAATAAAATCTTTAAAAGAAAAAACATAATGTAATGGCAGCTCTTTTCACAGGGGCATAGATGGTTGACTCAGATGTAGTTTATCACCATATCATGGAATCCAAGATACTAAGCTCGCCTTCGAATATGAGTGTTGACCACACTGGCAATCTGAGGGTCTCATTAACCAAAGTGGAACCTATCCTTCCACTATACTGTCCTCCCCTCCTCCATTATTTAATTTTATTGTAAAGCAACTATGATAAATCAATTATCTGAAAAGTATACTAAAAATTTCCCTAAAAGGAGTTTCACTGTCCTTGAAAACAGATTATTTGCTCCCACTGAAAAAGATTCTTTCCTTGACCAAACTTTAGACAGGCTCCTCTGAGGTTTCCTTTCAACTCGGTCTCATCCTTGGACCTTGTCTTTGACTTGGCTTGTCCAGTTTGTAACAAAAATCCTGCCAATTTAGCTTGGTAGGAAGTCCCCCATCCTTGATTGCTTGCCTCCGACAAGAATCCTGTTATACGCGTTTAGCAAGAATCCTTTGTTAAACACAAGACAGGTCCAAAATGGAGTTGCCCGTGCTAAGACCTAGGTCATCAACCAAGACTTAATTGCGGTTTCAGCTCTCCTAGAAATGGAATCTTAAGCCAATCAGGAATTTCCTGAGCAGCACCAGGTGGGCGGTCTGCCTGATAGGCCCTCATCTTCCCCTATAGGGAAGGTGACCTTACAATAACCACCTGCTTTTTTGCCTAGTTCAACCTCCTTGTTCTTGTTCCATTTTGCCTATAAAAGTCCTTCATTTTTTAAAAAAGATTTATTTATTTATGATAGAGAGAGAGAGAGAGAGGCAGAGACACAGGCAGAGGGAGAAGCAGGCTCCATGTAGGGACCCCAACACAGGACTCGATCCCAGGACCCCAGGATCGCACCAAGGGCCAAAGGCAGGCACCAAACCACTGAGCCACCCAGGGATCCCAAAAGTCCTTCATTTTGTGTAGTTCCTTGGAGCTTCTTTCTGTCTGCTAAATGGGTGCTATGTGACTCATGAATCGTGTAAAGCCAATAAGATCTCTAAAATGTACTTGGCTGGATTTTGCTTTTTTCCCATCCTCCTACCCTTCTTGTCTCCACTTAGTGATTTTTCCATTCATGGGCTCATCACTCTGCTCCTTTGGCTATAAATCCCAACTGTCTTTTTTTTTTTTTTTTTTAAGATTTATTTATTTTAGAGAGAGAGAGGATGAGCAGGAAGGGCAGAGGGAGAAGGAGAGAGAATCTCAAGCAGACTCCACACTGAGCATGGAGCCTGATGTGGGGCTTGACCTCACGACCCTGAGATCAGGACCTGAACCGAAAACAAGATCTGGACTCTTAACCAGCTGTGCCACCCAGGTGCCCCAATCCCTAGCTGTCTCTACTGTATTTGGAATTAAGCCTGATTTTTCTCCCCTCTGGCAATAGTCCTGAATACAGCCTTCCTTCTCCTTTTAACAAATGTCAGAATAATATTTTCCAAGCACCCCAAAATATCTACTATTTAAAACTTATTTAGAACTCTATATGAATTGTCCATTGATATTTTGTTTTTACTTTTTCTTTTTTTTAAATATTTTATTTAATCATTTGAAAGAGAGTGTGAGCAGCAGAGGGAGAGGGAGAAGCAGACTCCCCACTAAGCAAAGAGCCTGACTCAGGGTTTAGGGCTCAATCCCAGGACGCTGGGATCGTGATCTGAGCCAAAGTCAGATGCTTAACCAGCTGAGCCACCCACGTGCCCCTGTTTTCACTTTTTCTGAAAGAACTTTTATGCATTATCTTCCTATTGCACATATACCATCCTTAAAGATGGAAATGACGAGTCATAGCATGATTAAGGCCACCAAAGCATCCCAGAGAAGATGAATATTTCAAATCTACAGTTAAAACAAAAGCAGCTGCAATAGTTGGGCTTGATAATATTATAACAACAGATATTTAAAGCTTGAAGAGTTCCTAGAGACCATCATGTTCAACCTTCTTATTGTAGAACAAGGAAAAGCTGAGGCCCAGAGAAGCAAGGTGATTTGCTCAGGGTTCTTAATAAGTTCCTGGCAATGCTGGTTCTGAGTACAGGTCCCTGCACTCCCAGGGAAGTTGGCTTTCCATTCCTGAGGGAGGTGTAAAACTGGACCAACTGGCTCCTCTAGAACAAAGAAAGTGTCTTCTTTCTTGTGGCCTCAGCCAGAGCCTGGCCCCACCCCATGACCAAGAGTCAGCACAGCCATGAGCGCCAAGGAAGTGTCCAATGCATCCTGGGTCACTCAGGAGGCGAGTGCTGGGGACAAGTGCAAGGGTGAGGCTCTGGTTTAAGCAGAGCATCCATGAGATGAAAGAGCTGGCCCAGGGCTTTCTGGTTTACCAAGCACTGCCACAGGGGAGTCCACAGGATGGCCGCGGAGACCAAGGAAGCAGAGCGGGTGCTGCTCACGTCCATCAGATCCAGGAGAAGTGAGGCTGGGGGAGGTTGTCTCCTGCCCTGCTTTTCCATAACCACCCGGTGCTGGGAGCACAACAGGAATCTAGAGGCGGCCCCTGACTTTCCTCTATCCCATGCTGCTGCTACACTTAGTGATTTCTTAGGTCTTGCACAATTCGAGACAGGTGTAGAGGATGAAAGGAAGGCAAGGAGGAAGAGAGGAAGAATAGGAAGTCAGATCTATGGCTCAGTGCATGCACATAACTTTCTACGTCTTTTTCCTATCATGATTCATGATAAATCCACCCTATTTCATCACTGGCACAGTTAAAAAATAATAATTTATAGTGATCCTAGTTAGACTCCTGGTACTGGCTCCACATTACAGATTTCCCCAAGGAGTTGAAATAATCCAGACATCATGGCAGACCAGGGCCCTAAGCAGTAACCCTAGTGACCGGCTCCATCCTGGGGCCCCTCCTCCTCTTTGCAACTCTGTGGGAAATCTCCCACAGTCTGGCCAAATCAGAAGCTGGCTGATGAGAGGAAAGTCTCCCGACATGGGGAGAGAGAACAATTTCTCTCTGCCTGGAGTGTGTAAAACACGAACAACATAGCATAGAGCTGCTCTTAAATCATTTATATTTTCCCTTTTTATGATGCCATTGCAAATTAGCTATTTTTTGCATTTGTAATTAGAGGCTGGAACAGATGGGGAGGCCGTAGTTCAGGGAGATAAATTTGCAGGCGTGCAGTGGCTGCTCAGTATCCCTCGCTGTAAGTCATCCAAATGCCTCCCAGGGAGCCAAGGCACCAGGACCTAGGCCTTGCTCGCACCGCCACCTCCAAAACCTCTTTCCTGTTTGGGGAGACTCCTGCTTGGCAGTTAAAACTCCTTCCCAGTTACCAAGGGGAAGGAAGCATCAGAAACAGAAACTACATTTCCCACAAATCCCTTCAGCTCTCCACTGTCTCTGGAACAAATCCCAAGAACTCTACCCAGGACACGTGAACCCTGAGCATCAGTCTGCAAGTCACAAAACGAAGTGTTCTCAAACTAGAGCCGGTCCTAAGTCAAGAAGCACCACGTCCGGAGAGAGGTTGGGATGGCTGTTCATCATCAAACATCTCATGTTGCCTGGAAATTTATTTTGGAAGGAATAACTGGCAAAAGGGTCTTGAGTTCTGAGCTCAGTGTCTGCCACTTGTTTAATGAATACTTGGGGAAGGGTGCTTGACCAGGAAAATAAAATCTACAGGAGCTTAAAGTTCATTTTGTTGTAGGAGGCTCTTCCTGGAGAATCCAATCAGCCTCCTCATTCTTCCACGTTGAGCTGAGCCCCTGAGCCCTGTGGGGGGCTGAGCTGGACACCGAGGCAGGGGCAGGCTGCCCCAAGAAGGCTCCAGCTCCTCCTGCCCCCAGCCAGGCTGCATGACAGACATTCCCTTCTTTCCCAGAACATCGCCTCTGCTCTGCGAGCACATCCAGCTGCAACCAAGACATTGGAAGACCTCAGAAAATGAAAGGTAACCTTGCCAAAAGGCTTAGCTCCTTTTTCCACCCCCAGGAAGGGGTTGATGTGTGGGGTATTGGATAGCAGTTGGGGCCCCGTTAACACATCATGACCCGCCACAAATCACCCCCCCCCCTGCATTCTCAGATGACACGGGCCAAATAAACTCTGGGATTGCAAAGCGCTGCCTTTTGTTGAAATGTAAAACGAGGTGGGGGAAACTGGATAGGGGACCCGGGCATGAGAATCAGGAACTGCTCCGAAATCCGCTTGGAGCCCTGCTTCTGTTCTCTCTGCCATGAAAATACAGTTTGGGTTACATAGCATATGGACAGTGCGGTGAGGCCCTCCCTTACAATTGTTCCTGTCCAACTTAACCCAGCCTGCAAAGAGCTGCCGACAGCCAAGAGCTGAAGCAGGACGTTTCCACTGGTTCTGGCGAGCACATGACTGCGGGCTGGAGTCTTAGATGGGTCATGGCACTTGAGGCCCTCTTCGTAAACGAAAACCTGACATTGGTTACCATTTGGAGAAAACAATGCTATAGAGAACGAGGTTCTAAGAAAGAATACACCACACTCAGGTATGGGTTTAAACGTCACAAGAGGGGGATCCCTGGGTGGCTCAATGGTTTAGCACTTGCCTTTGGCCCAGGGCATGATCCTGGGGTCCCGGGATCAAGTCCCGCATTGGCTCCCTGCATGGAGCCTGCTTGTCATTCTGCCTGTGTCTCTGCCTCTCTCTCTGTGTCTCTCATGAATAAATAAATACAATCTTTAAAAAAAAAAAGTCACAAGAGCACTGACCACAATATCCAGAGCAGCAACAAAAACACTTAAGAGTTGCCACTTGCCATTTGATGCTTCTTTGAGGTGGGGGGTGACCTGGCATCTTTTTAGGTAAATGCTTGATGTGGCAGGTTTCTCTTCCATATCATCTCCCAACCCACTTCTCCCCAAGATGACATCTGGCTGGTCAGCGGTCTGCAGAGCCACTGGATCTGTGAGATCGCTGAGGGAGAGCTGCTGGCCTCTTACCTGTCTTTCAAAGAGGGGGGAAGATTATGCTGGCACCAGGGCCCTGGCCATTTGTCTCTGGCTTCTTTGTTCTAACCGCAAGCTTTTGTCAGGCCATTGATCCCATTAGCCCTCTTTGCTGGAGCAGGCAGTGAGTTCTAGATCCCCTACAAACTCTCTGAAGACTGGAGAAAGCCAGAAGCACTAAGTGTCATGGCCCCTGGCCCAGACACCTCCCCCCAGCCAAAGCATTACAATGGCCCCCCAGGCACAGTGGTAAGCAAAATGCAGGAGTCTTTTGGAGACTCACAGCCTCCCTTGTGCAATACCAAGAAAATGGGCCATTGGTTCCTGATGTTCTTGGGTTTTCTAAAATATACAGAATGTCTCTTGCTTTCCCCATCCCTCATACTCAAGAAGAAAGAATGAGAAGCTTGGTATCTGGCCTTCTCATTTTATTAGTCTCTGACTCTCTACATTCCACCAGTGGAGGGAACAGGCTTTTCTTTTATTCCAGCCAGATAATGAGTTGGTGTATGACTTAGCTATTGCTGTGTAACAACTATAGATCCTAATGACATACAACTTTGAGGATTTATTTAGCTTACGTGTTTGTGGGTATGCTAAAGGTTGGCTGATCTAGTTGGGGGTTCACCTGGGTGGTTCTGCTCCCTCATCCCCTTTCTCAGACCAGAGGGCCTGCCTAAGCCTATACTTCATGGAAATGGTGAAATCCCAAGAGCAACAGTGAAAACATACAAAGCATCTCATTCTTTTGGCCAAGACAAGTCACGTGGTCAAATACAAAGTCAAGGGGTTGGGAAGCGTACTCTGCCCCTTTGGTAGGAAAAAACTGCAAAGTCACAGAGCAAAAGGAGTGAATATAGAGATGGAAGGTCTGGGGACAACGACATGGTCTATAACAGTATGTGTGCAGGGAAAGAGATTGGCTTGCCACTGATGGACTACTTGGGAATTCACTAAAAAATATTAGACCTATTATTTTCATCCATATCCTAGAGCCAAAATGTGTCGTTACTTGCCCCAATAAGTGGATTAACTGACCCCTGGGAAACTTGCTGGTTCTTTCATCATCTTACTGGTAGGTTATAAGTAGGAATCTTCAGCAGCCTGCTAAAGTGTATAGATTGTTTATGGAGGGTGCCCCACTCTCCTGACATCATCCATCCAGAATGAACCCCTTACAAAGAGAGCTTCTCTATGGTAGAGACCTCCTGGACTCTGCTGCTGGCATTCTGATTTAGATTGTTTCCAGCCCCCAGATTTTGAAGAAAGCTGCTTAGAGAGTGATGGGCCAGATCAAGCTCCATTAACTGGTCCATTTAATGCATGTGCATTCAGTGCCAACCAACTGCCAATCTCTTTCCTTTACACAGAGATTATATATACATTCTTACTTACATGTAACAAGACTTAGGAAGTTTTCTCTGCCAGACCTGAGGATCCAGAATACCTACGTCTTTAGCAGAAACTCCTGATGTGGGAAGAAAACCAAATGATAATAGAATAGAAATCATGATCTTCTGAAATTGAACATTGTACCAGGCTGGGTGTTATCTCTGTCTCCAGAATTGTCTGATTATTTAATATTACACAGAACAATACACAATAGATATTAAAGTCAAATGGAGCATGTGATTGAATATGGAATAGAAAGGATGCTAAAAAAATCCTTTTAAATGGTAAGCATAATAATATTTTGAATACTGACATTCCAGGTACTGTTCAAAGTGTTTATATACATTACTCACTTAATTATCTCTATAACCCTTTGAAAGTACAATTACTATTTTCCCTTTGAGAGATGAAGCCTGAAGCTAGAAATTTGGATAACTTGCCCTAGCCCAGGATTCCCTGGATAATGAATAGTGGGGCCCTGATTCCATGTAGACATATGTGCTCAAGAGTCACTTCCTTTCCCCTCCAGGTCTTGGCTGAATCTTGAGGCATCCTATCCTGATTTTGTGGGAATTTTTCAACTGCTGCAATTTAACGTTACTATTTTAGTGTCTGGAAGGCACACTGTCTGGGAGATATAGTCCTTCCAGGAGACTGGAAAATATACAAAAATATTCACAGTGGTTCTCTCTTAGGTGGTGGGTTTGCAAGTTTTTGCTTTTGTTTTTTAAGAGGAGATCATGACCTGAGCTGAGGTTAAGAGTTAGACACTTAACCAACTGAGCCACCCAGGCACCCCTCAGGTGATTTTTGTTTTTTCTTTTCTTCATCCTCTTCTGAATCAAATAACATTACATTTACATTGAGCATAAAATTGAAACCTCTTCTCATTAATTTTTTTATTATTTTGGAAAGTAGTTATTTTTCATAAAAATGTGTTACTTGTGAACATGGAATGTGTTTATTGCCATGAGTTTTGATGAATTAATAGACATTTAAATCTC
Organism: Vulpes lagopus; assembly: GCF_018345385.1. Classification (NCBI taxonomy): domain Eukaryota; kingdom Metazoa; phylum Chordata; class Mammalia; order Carnivora; family Canidae; genus Vulpes; species Vulpes lagopus. The sequence continues at coordinate 64,189,917 of NC_054831.1, forward strand.
TCAGTTTTAATTTCTAGTATAGTAAATCATAAGAGATGCATCCTACAGAAACAATACTCTTCACAGCCCTCATCAATTGGAATGTGAAGGGGTCCTGAGACGGAAGCATTTGAGGGCAGTGACATAAAGGATACAACAGCATTCGAGGGTGGAGGTTCTGAATTTGAGTCCTGGTTTTGCCACTTAACTGACTTTGCTTTTAAAAAGGAAAGATACTTAAGGGGCACCTGGGTGGCTCAGTGGTTGAGCATCTGCCTTTGGCTCAGGGTGTGATCCTGAAGCGGGGGGATTCGAGTCCCTCATCAGGCTCCCCATAGGGAGCTTGCTTCTCTCTCTGCCTGTGTCTTTCTCTCACGTGTCTCTCATGTGTCTCTCATGAATAAGTAAATAAAATCCTTTTAAAAAAAAAAAAAGGAAAGATACTTAAGTGCAATGCAAGTCAGATTGTCTGGGATCATATTGTGGCTCCAGTAGTTGTGGCTACTATATTGTGGCTCCATATTGTGGCGCCAGCCAGTAGTGTGACTTTGGCTGCGTCATTTCACCTTGGCGAACAGGGACAACTATAATACTCCTTCATCAGGTGGCTGTGAGAATTAAGTGGCAGGGTCCTTTCTAGGAGCTTCCACCTGGTCCTGGAGCAGAGTAAGAGCCCCGTGAATGCCAGCCACCATTTTTCACCTGAAATATTCTAAAATAGGACAAGCTCCTTCCTTTTCATCATCTAACGGCTCACAATTGTCAGTCACCGTCACGTTTGAATTCTGAAAGCCATTAGGAAACTGGCCTTTTCTGTATGTGCCTCCTGCTTCCATCAGGCGGGCCCTGAAGTCCAAATGGATCACTGTCATTTTCTAGAAAGAGGATGTGAGGAAGGCATATGACTCTAAAGCAAGAGAATAATCCTGGTTGTGGTTGACACAGGGGCCCCAGGAGAACCTGAGAGGCCCAGACAGCCAGACCCACAGGATGCCCTCAACCTTGGGGGCCGGGAGACATCCTGCTCCCCTAATTTGCGCCCAAACCTGGCTCCTTCCTGAACCCATCACTGCCACTCCATTTGCTCCACAAAAGCTCTCTGGAGCTCCCCAGTCCCACGAAGAGCAGCCTCTCTTCTGGGCCCCTGGCTCCCTGACCCCTTGTCTTGCCCCCTCCCACCCCCTCCAGTCTTTCCTCCCTCACCAGCTCACCCGTTGCCACTCTTTCTCCCAGATCTCCTTCCTCCCCGGGGGGCTGGCGGTGCTTTTCTCTGTCAAACCCATTAACAGGCAGATGAAGGCCTTCCCGGAGCAGTTCCAGGGGCTCCGGGAGACGGAGGCATCCAAGACCAGAGCTGGCGGCCGCCTCCCCTTTGCAGACAGGTGAGCCATTCCGAGGCGCTGGGCGCCCCCTCGTGGGCCCCTGGTGCCGCCAGCTCCGCAGACACAATAACCTCTATCCAGAGCAGGAGGTGCTGAGGCCTCGGGAGAAAAGAAGAAAGGCCGTTGGGAGGATAATGAATGGTTCTGTGCGAATAATACACCAAAACCGTGGAAACCTTCCCTGCTCCTCCCCTCTCCCAGAACCGGTGTCCCCAGAAGGCCGACGGAGTCCAGAGAAAGCCGTTAAGCCAAGAGCTACTGCACTTGAAGGACAATGTTTCATTTGGCCTGAGCTCCTGGTAAGACTCTCCAACCGGAAAAACACAGCGAAACACCGTGGAATAAATCGTGTTGCAGAGATGCGGCTGGAAGAAGCAGGTGGGCCCGGCAGCAGCGGAGGCTCGAGCCGCGGGCCCTCTGAGCCTGCTGGTTGTGAGTTCAGGGTCACGGTCAGGGCCTGAGCGCCCTTTGGGGCGATGCGCAAGCGAGCCGTGTGTGCTCAGCATCCTGCTTGCCTCCCCAGCAGCAGTGAGGGAGGACCCCTAGACTGAGAGAGAACATTTCTCTATTCTGAGCTTCACGTGCTTCCTTAGAAGAGCCACACTGTGCCAGGCCCCCCAGCTACCTCCGGAGGCCCAGAGCCACTCCCAGCCACAGACTCTGCTCCCTCCACTCCGAGAGAGAGCCCATTCTCTTTGAGTGGCAGATTTTTCCAACTGAAAATCTCTCCGGTTACAGTTAGCCCACGATGAAAGCAGATGGCTCTAACTTGTAACTTTTAAAGTCAAAGTGTCCTAACCCAGAACTCTAAGAAACATGATCACGGAATCCTAAAGCTTGTGTTTAGCCAAGCAATGAGTTCTCGTATCAGTCATTCGTGCAATCCCATGCAAATGCAATTTTAACAGCTGTTAGGACATCTATAAGAAGAGAGAACATCTCCATTAATAACTGTCTGCTTGTTCTGGGAGACTGGAGAGACCTCTCTTCAGCTACAGGCTCAAGTTCACATTAGGCTGGGAATGGTATTTCCATTTAGACATTTTTCAGGTAACATTAGTAGAGACTTGGAAGCTCCTGACAAATGGCAGGACATAAATATGTGACCAGTGTGACTGTTTTGTAACGGGTTCATGCAGGCAGTGATTACTCCTTGGTCTCGTTTGACAAAAGCTAATTCCTACCCAGTTCAAACTGAATTGATTTGAGATCCCTGGGTCTAATAGTGATAACAGAGAAGCTAAGAGGAATGGTGACATTTCCTGAGAAAGAACAATTCTCACACATGTCCCAGAGGAAGCACAGGACATGGTTAGGGTACAGTGGTGGTGGCTGCTTGAGGCACAGAGAAAAACTGAGAGCAGATAGGCAGGGACTGCTATATTCTGGCACCAACATTTTCCTTAGCAATTGCCTATCTTACTAATCGAAGGGAGCTCAAGGAAGAGGAAAGACCTTCGCGGTCAGGCTGAGTATACACACTCTCCCGCCTATTCCTGGGGGTTAAGGTTCAGAAAGATCTATTAAGAATGCCGATGTCAGCACTTCTTTTTTAATTGCCTATTCTGATATAAAGTTCTTGTCACAATTTTATAGAAACCATTGTAAAACGCAGAACTAGACACACATTTAAAACGAGGGCCATAGATGGAGGCTGTCTAAAGCACATGGAAAAAATAGAGAAGAGACAGGAATTGGTGATTCAAGTGCTAAAATTCTGTCTGCAGGATCCGTTTATTGCCATTCAAGAAATAATGCACCCTACAAGATCTGGCTGTTTTTCTCCAATATGCCCTTGGTCATGGTTGGGTAATCAGCTGTGGGCTGTGCCCAGGTTCAGGCATCTCTCCAGAAGACTGGATACTAACTACCCAATTTGTTGACATCATTGTCTAATTGTAAACAGTTAAGTAATTACACCATGAACTGAGGCTAAGGAGTTATGCCCCCCAAACCACAAGCCACTTTAAAAGAATAGCAATCTTTAATGTTCCCTTCATTAACTTCTACCTTGCATTAGCTAATCCAGGGTAGACTCTGATACAAGAAGCTAAAGTGTGTTCACTGCTCTCAGAGCATGATTCTACCCAAGGCTCTTGTTCTCACACTAGACTGATAGAGCAGTGGTCTCAAACCTCAGTGGACATCGGAATCTCCTGTATTCTCATTACTGGGCCCCACTCTCAGAGGTCCTGATTCAGTAGGTCTAGGATAAGACCTGAGAATCTGCATTTGCAGCAAGTTCTCAGATTATACTGAGTCTGCTGGTCTGGGGCCTCCCTTTGAGAACCACTGACTCAGAATCTGAAGAAATCTCCCACTTAGGCTAGCTGTCCTTCCCCAATGTTTGTGTACCAAGAAACACAGTGGACATCACTCCCTCCTGAAAAGGTAACCACCATCTTGGTTTATAACGGAAGAACATAGGCAGTTTCAAGAATTCTAAAGCCTTTTCAATAATAACCTATGGAATTTCCATTTTAGCCTTCTTCATGCCCTAGAGAGATTATCACTAGAAATAAGGAAAACACTAAATTGAGAAATAGGTCAACGTCAAATAGCAGCTGTCACCACATTGAGGGCATTTGAGCCAAATAAAGTGACACTCAACTGTTTTTTTTTTCTTACTCTGTACACTGAATATATTGCAAGTCAGCAGAATTTCAAAGATTATCTGGAACAAAGAATGAAAAGCAAAGAGTTAAGATCTAAATGCAACAATTCAAAAGCAAAGAAGGAGATTTAGAAGCACAGGGTTGCTTTATTTTCTAAATTGCCCACTTTATAGCACAGGATTTTTAAATTGGGAAAGAGATAGCAAATTCCACCTGTATCTCTATCAAAATGACTCTCCAATGACTCACTGGCCCCAAGCCCCGCAGATTTGTAGCTTGATAATACAAATGAGCTAATGTATAATTATATGTGTAATTAATGTGTAATTATACACTCAGACTGCAGTTTTAGCTAAATCCTTTGTGCCAGAAAGATGCCCTCTGCCATGAGCATCACAAAGTCACAGTCTTGAGGGTTTAACACCCACAGTGAAGAGCTTAGCACCAGTCCATGTTCATTCAATGATTATTTTCCATTGTCATAGTTAATGATGATGACGAGAAAACAAGGACCACCTCTATAACTGCCTGAGTAGGACTCTTAGTGATGAGACTGTTTTAAAAGAAAAAAATAACATATCCAAATTCCATTGGATGCTTGTAAATTTTGAGTTGTAAATTTTGGCACAGATCCCAACGTGGGACTGACTCTCATGACCCTGAGATCACCACCCCCAGCCAAAATCAAGGGTTGGATGCTCAACCAACTGAGCCACCCAGGTGCCCCCATGTGCTTTATTTACACATGATGGTGAGATTGGGGTTTTAGATGGCCACGTTTTCTGGTTTCAAGACTGTATGTGCCATGGTCTAATGAGATTATGAAGTAGGGGGTCCTGCTCTGCGGCATTAAGAACGCAGGAAGAGGAAAGAAGGAGTCAGGATTTCAGGAAGGAGGAGAGGAAGCTGTAGGCTGGGCATGCTCACTGCACACAGACTAGGCAGGACACGGGACCTGGGGTGGGACCTGGGAACAGAAGAATGGAAAGGCAAGGAAATTGGCAGACAAAGCGGCTGTATGACCGGGGGTTTCTTCCCCACGTTGGTTGGTTATTGGAAAGGCCAAATTTACACCTCTTTCCAGTGGGAATTTCCTCTGGACATGTTCAAAGGAAATCTTCCTTTGTATCGAAGACAAAGAATCACACTTCCCATCTGAACCCGAAGAACCTGAATCCATCTCTCAGCAGCTACATGTGTCAGCCCTGTGCTCGCGGCACTCCATAAAAAACAGTTATAATGAAATGTTTGTCAGGAACTGATGCTTGAATGCTTTGCAACATCACTATATATGTAGCTGGTTATTCACCCATGCGGAGGTAAAAAGATGGATCTAGTTAGGTGTTGTTTTGTAGGACTTAGAATGATAGCTCTGCCTCTGGAACCCTAAAACTGTCAAATGTCACATATTTGCTTTTTCTGTTTGTTTATATATTTATACCCCACCTTGCCCTACAAATAATTTGGAAAGGCTTATAATATGCATGCCACTTTAAAATGAGAACATGTGAATTTATAAGTCAGGGTGAGGGATTATATGGGTGGAATGGGAAGATAGGACCAGAAGGTCCCAAGCAAATTCCAAAATTGGAGACCAGGCCAGAAATGGGGCCCTAGGCTTTCCAGCAGCCAAAGAAAAATAAGAGAAATGCAAAATTCATGTTTTCTAGCAAAGGAAAACATACCAATTCATCAGAAGAAAGGCTTTCCCCAGTTTTTAGGTTGAAAGAAATTTCCTGCACATACATTCCTATGGGAGAAGGCCTGGCCATTTTGGGCTCACTTCATCCTTCCACATGAGCCTGTCAGGGAAAGAACCCTGGAGCTGGAGTCACAAGACCTGTATTTGAGTAATGGTTCTAGTTAGATGATCTTGCGTCAGCCACTTGCTTCTTAAAGGTAACAAAACAAGGGTGCCTAGGTGGCTAAGTCCATTGAGTGTCTGACTCTTGGTTTTGGCTCAGGTCATGATCTCAGGGTCATGAGATGGAGCCCTGTGTCAGGCTCCATGCTCAGAATGGAGTCTGCTTAAGGTTCTCTCTCTCTAGGGTGCCTGATGCCTCAGTTGGTTAAGTCTGCCTTCGGCCCAGGGTCTTGATCTCAGGGTTTTGGGATCAAACCCTGTATTGAGCTCCTTTCTCGGGGGAAGAGCCTATTTCTTCCTCTCTGCTGCTCCCCCTTCTTGTGTTCTCTTGTACTCACTGTATCAAATAAATAAAATATTACCAAAAAAAAGGATTCTCTCTCCCTCTGCCCCTCTTCCCCTCTCACACTCTCTAAAAATAAACAAATAAATAAAATATATATTTTTTAAAGTAGCAAATACACTCCACAGCTGGCTCGAAAATAAAGATGAGAGAAACAAAGATTGCAAAGTGCTGATCAAAGGTAGGACATGTTAAAATCATGTTTTCTTTATTATGGTTTTAGCCTCCCTTGCCATAAAGGTCATGCATGCCCCTCACCCCCTATATCCCCCTCAGTCTGTAGCTACACAGATGCACTTGACATCTCTGGATTCAAAACCAGCCTATGTCCTGGAGAGTTACCTTGGGGGTCTGCTCTCAGTAATCGGTAACTGTGAACAGTCCCCAATTTATTCCAGCCCTTCTCAAGTTTAATCTCTTGATCAGAAGATCAGAAATTAATCTGAAAAACCCATTTATTCATGTGTTCATTTGTCCCAATTTCTACTTCTTGCCCAGCTCACTGCATCCTCCTTTCTAACTAACCTTTCTCCATGGTACAGCCCGACATACATCCCAGGAAGGCTCTGCACACCCAGCAAAGTCTAAGGCAGAGCACTGGCAATGAATATAATTTTATTTTGTGTACTCTTTGTTTAAAAAGTCATTATGCTTCATTCCTAAAGCCACATAGAGATGATGTCAATTGATTATTCTAAAAGGTTCTATATAATAAAATATTATTTCTAACACCAAATACTAAGGATAAAATACAGATGAGGAGAAAAGTGTCACAAAGCCAAGGTGAAAATTTTACCAGATGACCATCAAAAACAGAAGCTCAGACTTGGAACTCAGAGGCTAACATGACTGGAATTTGTCAATTTTCATTCTGGTCTTGGTGGTAGTGACCTGGATGCTTATGTAAATCCCTATGAAAACAAAGGAACTCATACAAAACAAAAGAAGACTGGGTTTTCCGAATCTTGTTCTTTTTTTTTTTTTTTTTTTTTTTTTTTAAGTAGGCTCCGCAATATAGGGCTTGAACTCATGACCCTGAGATCGAGACCTGAACTGAGATCAGGAGTTGGATGCTTAACCCCTGAATTAGATCACTCCTCATGTTCTATAATTTTTCATTAGCTCTGCTTCCTACTCTCATGACACACAGGGACAGGTCCCCCAGGTGAGAGGTCCTCAGTGGCTCCAGTTTGTAAGATACATGAGTGCATTTTTATCATGAGGTCGCCATCTGGAAAAACTGCTCTTCCACGGATAGGTGATACTTTCTTCATACTTCTTATGAAGTATCAGAGAAGAGATGTCTTCTATTTAAAGAATTTCTTCCACTTATGATAATATCCATCCCCTATTACAATAAGTTCCCTCTGTTTTTTGAAGACAAGGAACGAAATAGGAAGTATGTGAACACTTTATATATAATCTGAAAAAATCTAGCAACTTGTAAATTTTCTAGAAAGAGTTAGCTTGCTCCTTTAAAGTCTCAAACTTAGATAAACACCCCCCAAAAACCAGCCAACTTGCATGGCAATCTTTTCAAAACGAATTATACAGGTAAAGGCTTTACTGAGGAATTTCAATTCTTAGAGGATATAGATATTTATTTTCTCCCAACCACAGTTTTAAGTGGTGCTCTGTCAGATAAGTTTTTCCCTTTTCCTAATGAAAGAATCAGTAGAATCTGTAATTTCTGGTTCCTTTCAGATTTTAACACATAGTCAATTAATTCAAAGTTCCATTTAGGCTGGGTTTGAGGGCCAAGGGCTTGGAGTGGGGTCCGGGTCATGGTTTGCATGTTCATTCTTTCTCTCACCCAGCATGTTGGGTTGGGCTGGGGGCTGGAGGGAGCTGTGGGCCCCAGCCCGGATTGAGCTCTGCTCTCTAGTGAGAAGGGAGGGAAAGGATACAACAAGCACCATTGCAGCACCAGGCTCACAGTATTTCCTAGTAGCAGTCGTTAGGATAATGAAATGCTTTTCAGGAACCGATGTGAATGTCTTGCAATAACACTATATATAGCTGGATGTTCAAGAGCAAGTGAATGGATAGATTTGACACTGTTTTATACGGCTCAGAATGACAGCTCTCTGGCTTGCTTTGTTGTGGTCTAATAGTTGGTGACCTAGACGAAGGCAGTAGACTCCATATAGGGGCTTTATTTCCTTTGGTTGGATGTGTTTGGCTTCATCCCAGCCTCATCTGTCACTGAAGGCCCCTCAGAGCAATAATCTAATTTGTCCTTTCCAGCAGTCTGTACTTCCAACCTTCTCTCAGGATGAAGCCCCCCCCCCCCCCATCATTTGATATGGTGGCCTCCCAGGAAGCTCCACAGCTCTTCCCCTTTCTCTAGGTCCCATACTCCTTCCTATGGAGCCATGGGAATGATCAGACTACTTTTCCCATGTCTCAAGGAGCACAGAGAATTTGGTTGGGGTGCAACTGTACCCCATGTCTTCCCAGGCCACGTTCATGGTTCAAGGCTTGCTGGTATAGAGAGCACTCCACTGGACACTAGGCCAAAAATTGGCAATAGCCCCCCAGGTGCCTGCATGCCCCCAACTGCAGAGGATCCATGTCAAGGGTTGCTAAGAATTCTTTCATGGCTCTGTGTTCCTATTTGTTAAGACAACCACGAGGGGATCAGAGGCAAGTCTTCTTCAGGCACTGCAATTTTTCTAAGTGATTGTCTTAGAAAAAAACGAGAGAATTAAGGTAAAGATAAGAAAAAAACCCCACAAAATTTGCTTATGTCCAATTCTGGAACCTGAGCAAGTAGAGTAGAATAAAAGTCCTTAGGGAAAGAACTAGAGCGTTCTTTCACTTCTCTCAGACAGAGTAACTCCTATAAAGTTCACTCAGAAGAAGGAAACACACTGGTAGATGTAACCTTCCAGATTTCCATTGTTTATGAGTGTGTAAGTGCTGTGGTTTTCTCTTTCATTATTTGGGAGCCACACTATCTCTTAGCCTCACAAAGAGAGTTCCTTATGCATCATGTCTTACAACACAGGAAAATATTACTTCATGGCTCAAAGAGAATTTTCAACCAGCTTGACTTGTCAGGCATCAGTATGTTAAGATTGATGGAGTGTTCCTCAGGGAGAAATTAATGAATATGCATTCATGACTAAAGCTTTTCATTAGTGCTCTCTCCTTTTCTCTGTCTCTGTCTCTGTCTCTGTCTCTCTTTCTCACTCTGTGATGTGTTAAAAACTTTGACTCACATAGTTTGGTCAATGACTCAAGTCTATTTAGAAAATTAAATAACAGAACTTTCCATTGGAGAGATAGCCTAACACATCAGAGTTAATACAAACATTTTATATAAGCTATTAAATGTGAATATAAGTCTCAGCATGTGTGGCACCCAAAAAATGTTGTTGACTTATTATTAGTCTCGCGGTACTCTTATCTTATGCTTTCCCAAAGAAAAAGTCTCCTTTCTCTTGCATATAATAAGTACTAGGAATATTTTAGTTCCATGAGTAAATATCCACAATTTTGGTGGATTAAAGCATTAACCAATCTATTGTCATTTGGAGACTAATTAAATACTGGTTACTATGGTGATATTATGTGTTGAGAATCTCATTATCCTCAGATATCCCTCTGAATGTTCAGTGTTTACACACACACACAGACACACACATGACACATCTGTAAAACATAGGTAGAGATTCAGATATGATCACATCTCAGGGTTCATTCTTTACTGTCACAGGACAAAGCAGAACAGCAAAGTCCTGCTAAAGGCATGTCAGACTCAGGCTGTAAGGTGTTCTGACATTTCAACAGAAATGATTTTTATCACATATCAACCAAGATGTAAATCTGTATGTTACACTAGAAATTTAATGCCAGCAAAAGTATTTTTCACGCAACAGGTGCAACCCCAGGATTTGGTGGAGGGTTTCCTTCTAGCTTACCATGCCCATCTCTTCTTCTACTTGACTCCTTGAAGACCTGTTTTCTCTCTGCAATGGTAGTCAGAAATTCAAAATCAGGAGCACCTGAGTGGCTCAGTCAGGTGGCTGCCTTCGGCTCAGGCTATGATCTCGGGGTCCTGGGATCAAGCCCCACATGCATCAGCTTCCTGCTCAGCAGGGAGTCTGCTTCTCTCTCTCTCCCCCTCCATCCCTCCCCATCGCTCTTTCTCTCTCTCTCTCCCTCTCTCTTTCTCTCTCCCTCTCTCTCTGTCTCTCTCAGGAAAATAAAATATTTAGAAAAAATCAAAATTAGAAGCTCTAATAATCATGGCTATGACAAGAATTGATCTATACCTAAATAGCAATCTAAAATTAATGTAGGCCATAGAGCAGACCTGAGGCTAAAGCCTGAAGGGAGGCTGATCCAGGGAAGTCCACTTCGAGTGGAAATTGAAATATAGTATTAAGTGGGCATGAGTCTTCATGGTCTTCTGGCGTGCAGGGCAGGGGGAGGCAGCAAGCTTAGCGCTCTTTAAAAAACACTAAATTGGAACCAGTCCTGCAGTCTCACACAGTCAATAAGAATGGATAAAAACATTTGGTTCTGGTCATCTCAGACCCCCTTGTAGAAGGCCTACCAGAGTTCAGTGGTTAGCGCCCATGCTGTGGAGCCAGGCATTTGGGTTTCAAATTGTGCCACCCCTTCCCCATCACTATGGGCTGTGGAAGCTGCGATACGTTCACTTCCCTCCATGAACTTCAATTTCTTCCTCTGTGAAATATATCTATTTCTTACCAAGGTCAGGTAACAATCAAAGCCTCTTGTTGGGGGTGCTAGATAAGATTAAGCATGCTTAGGGGAAGGTGGGGTTCCTGGATTTGGAAGAATGTTAGACACTATTGGTTCTTATTTACTTTCTTAACTACTGTGGTCCCCACAAATAGCCTGCTGGCTCTCTTTTTTGCTCATTTGGTTACTCTCATTTGAGTGCTTTTATTTTTTCCAGGTTCCCAAATTCTCTTTCCATACATATGTTCACTCTTATTTTTATAAAACTACCACAGCGTACCCAGCTCATCCATTCCTGGGGGTCAATTTCTTGACTGCCCAGCTTGGTGAGAGGCATCATGAAGACAGCAATAAATAGCACATCCTTTATATGATGGCTTTTTACAAGCACTTACTAAATAGTCATTGAATTAAGCCCTTACATGAGGTTGCAGCTACAGGGCTGACAGTTTAGAGATGAAGTCTCTTTAAATCATAATTTGAACCTATTAAAGTTCTATAAAATTACTAATAATAGGTAATCAAGAAGCAAATGATTTTTATTCAAGGGAATATTATTTATTTACAAAGGCATACAAATAGAAGATACCCTGTGCAGAGAACTAGATTTATGTGAACTTGGTTTCAGGGATTGTGTGTGACATTTGGCTTGTTATTTTGCAGTCCAGCCATCGAAAAGCCCAGGCAGATCTGTGTAGGTGAAGAGAAATGAGCTAAAATGTAATCAAAACAGGCTGCAATGGACTGCTTACTCAGCCGTTAAGATATGCAGGCAAATGGATACTTTTAAATAAAATGTATGCATTCGTTATAACAAAAATGAATATGTTCAATTAGAACATGGGTTCTAAAGGGGCAATGAACCCAGAATTGAGAAAGTTAAAATGCACCGATATCCTCAAGATAGAATCGATAGGATTGTTTTCGGTATTTGTTTCACCCTGGCCCTCCTACAGAATTCTCCAGTGAACAGAACTTATTGAAAAACAGATATAATAAGACAAGGGAATCAGAATAGAGGACTCTTGCATTTGCATTGTGAAGCATAAAGTATCTCCACTAATGGTTAGAAAACACAAGCTGTCGGTCTGCTCTGATCCTTTAGATGTGTGAAATTGGGAACCACATCAGCCTCTCTGGACCTTGTTTGGCTGAAATGGAAATGAATGAAGAAGCTGAATCTGGTGACTTCTAAAGACTCTTCTACTCTAACATTCAAACACGAATCTTGCACAAGGTAGGGATTATACTATGTGTTCAAGTTCTTCTGAATGTTGAGATTATTGCATCTTTAAAACATTACTTCATGAACTGTAATGGGCTGACTATCCTCTAGCTGGGCGGTGGAGTTGATAGGTTTGAGAGTGGGGTTTCACTTTGACCATGATTAAATTCAGAGTATAGACCATAAAAGCCTTGCTACTCACTTGGGATCAAGGTGCATTCCTAGACTAGAAAATGAATTGGAAGGCTGAAGGAAGTCAGGAAGCATGAACTGGTATCTCTTGGCCTTGTCTAAGAGCAAGTCAGGGCTTTGTGACCTGAATGGTGAGAAACTGGAATGTGTTCATATGGACATGAGCATGGAGCTAGGAGGGAAATAAGTCAAACAAGCTTCCTGCCAGCTCTGTTTCCCTGGGCTTTGTAAACCTAGATGTTTACATGCTTCATATACATCAATCTCTCTCTGATTTAAGTAAAATTCTAGTAGATGCAGATTTACCACTGTAGAAAACTTTTCTGTAGCTGCCAAAATTCCAGTTTACATACAAGCAAACCTCAAGTCACTCCTATTGAAGATGATTTGAAAAAGAAGGAACTGGATATAGGAAAGAGGAGAAAAAGAAATCTTTTAAGTACCACCTTAGGAAAATGAATGAGCAAATGAAAATATAGCATTCCTTCCCCCCAAACATGAAGGTTTATATTTCCTAAAATCCCTGAGCTGATTTTTGGTTCTGGCCACGATAGTGTAACAAGTATCAGAGTCACCTTCCTAACATAAAAACTAGAAACCTGAACAAAATACATGAGGCAGCTGTTTCAGGCAGTGGACAATGGACACGACAGGTTGCGATCTTTGAAAGGCAGGAAACAGGGCATTCACCCTGCAATCTGCCTGCTGGCACTGTCCACGCTGTGTCACGGGAAATGGAGCCCAAACAGACAGGAGTGGTCTCACTGCACTAAGGAAGCAGAGGTCAGGTTCAAGGATGTTAAAGTGGAGACTGGAGGATAAAATGCTGGAGAGGGAGGGAGCCTCACAGAGAAGGAACTCCAGAAACTTTGGAGTTTTAAAGGATCCTCCTGAGTCTTTGGTGATGATGTAAGCTGTGCCCCTGTAAGGTGAGACCTGGTGGGAGAGAGACTGTCTGAATAGGACAGAGGTCACCACTGGCAACTGCAGGGCTGGAAGATGTTGGAATTCCAACCACCCAGAGGGACAAGAACCTGCCCAACACCTCAGGGATTGAGCTGAGAGCTTAGACCACATCCAGAGCAAGGACAGCAAACACCTGCCCTAACAAAACCTTAATAAAACAAGTCTCAGGAGCAGCAACCCAATCCCTCCGTAAATCAACTGAATGCCAGAAGTAAACTCAACACTTTTTAAAGATAGACATCAAAATTCAGCACGAAGTAGCATTTTCAGAGTATAATATAATAAAAAATTACTAGATGTGATGCAGTAGAGAAATGTGACCCATAACTGGGAAGAACGAAAAGTTATCAGGAATAGATCCAAAGATAACACATACTGGAATTATTAGAATAGATATTATAAATCTGTTCAAGGATTTAAAGGAAAAGATGAATATGTGATGCAGATATGGACTCTCAGCCTAGAAATGAAAGCTATAATAAGAAGAAACCAAATAGAAATTATAGATCTGAAAAATAAAATGTTTTAATCTAAATATAATGTAATAATAATAAATACAATATAATAATATATAATAATATAATTTGTAATGTAAACTTTACTATATTGGTTTAATAGCAGATTAGACACTTTACAAGAAAAGGCCCCTGACCTTGAACACAGGATAATAGAAACTTTCAAAGCAGAAGCACAGGGAGAAAAAAAGACTTTTTAAGTTAACTTTAACTTGATAAAAACATCCAGGCACATCATAGTCAAAATGCTGAAAAGTAAACCTTAAAATCAGCTGGTCCGTATAATATGCTGTGATAAGGTAAGGATGTTTATGGTAATCTCTTAGGGCAACCATTAAAGAATAAAATAGAGAGGCGGTGCCTGGCTGGCTCAGTCAGAGGAGTATGTGACTCTTAATCTCAGGGTCATGAGTTTGAGCCCCACTTTGGATGTAGGAATTCCTTAAATAAATATTTTTTAAAAATAAAACAGATAAACAAGTTTTAAAAAAAAATAAAACAGAGATATCAAAAAAAACAAAACAAAACTGAATTAAAAAATTAAGGCACCTGGGTGGCTCAGTCGACAAAGTATCTGCCTTCAGTTCCAGTCATGATCTCAGGGTCCTTTCTTTACAGATAATGTCCAGCCCCACATCAATCTCCCTGCTCAGCAGGGAGTCTGCTTCTCCCTCTCACTCTGCTCCTCCCTCCCACTTGTGCTTGAGCGCTTTCTCTCTCTCTCTGTGTCTCAAATAAATAAATAAAATCTAAGAAAAAAAAACAGAATGAGAAAAAGAAGTAAAAAACACAATTGGACAATTGGAAAACAAATAACAAATAACTATACCCCTCAACCAAGTGTAATGGTAGCTCAGTTCCTATGAGAAAAGCCCTTACAAATATTGTTATATTCACAAAATCATATAAGCCTAGCAGCACACAAAATCAATAATAATACCTAAGATTTTACGTGCCCATATTAATTCTTATTGATTTTAATATTAAATCAGTATGAATGAGCTTTTAATAATTCCCACTGATTCCCTCGTACGCCAAAAAAAATTATAGGACTTTCTTTCCTTGAAATTTCAACAAGAAGCTTGGGAATCTGCCTTGCTTCAGATATAAAATACATCTTAGGACTATTTCCCTAGTGAGTGAGGTATTATTTCTGATTCTGTGTCTAGGACACAGTGGAAAATATTACACTTGGAGCCATACAGACCTACAGGTAGGGTGTCAAGTAGACCTCTACATGAACTCTGCTGAGATCACCCAAGAGTTGGGTCACAGAGAAAGACAAAGAGCCAGGTGCAAATGTCCTCAGTGAATGAGGGAGAGTGACCTGAAGGTTGACAGCTGGTGGGACTGAAGAACAGGTCATGGATATTGTAGACATAAGTAACCCAAGCCTCAAAGCAGGAGTTTGTTTATGGTAGAAGGAGTTACAGAAGGCATACTGGAAGGGAGGCTGGGGGAGGAAGAGTTTGGGCAAAGTGAAATCAGCTTAGGGGAGACAATAAGCGAACGGAAGAGGCTTAATTGTGTTTGTGTCCTTTAATTTTCCTTTTGCATTGATTCATGTGTTCTTTAGAAATTGCCACTCTGCCCAGGCTGTGCTAAGGGGTAATCCAGTATATTCTTCCATTGTTGTTGACAGCAGCATAGGACACTGGACGCTGGTAGCTCTGAAGGGGTAGGCAATGTCCAACGGGAGAGGACTGACACCCACGTGTGGCCTCTCCCTCTCCAGTTGGGCAGATATCCCTTTTACAGCTTTTCTCTGCCAACACAACGGAGGGCTCCAGGTTTCATGTATTCAGGCAAGTTCTTCCTTTACAGATAATGTCTCGGATTTAATTCCACCACTGCCGTTGTAATGTGAACACAAGCAACTTAACCTCCATGTACTCTGTTATCTCCATCTATAAACGGTGGAACGGGAGATTTACAATGCACCCAACTGGTGGGGAGTCTCCTGAGACAAAGTCATTACAAAGACTTTTATGTCATGTGTGATAAAACAGAATTAGGATTCCATTTCTCCTGCTTTTAAAAGCAATGTGTAATGAAGTCAATGCACCATTTTACAATGACTAATAAAATCTAATTTAAATACAAACGTTAGTAATTTATAAAATTGAAAGAAATGCCAATGACTTACTGAGTTTTCTGTCGTTTTATTTATTTATTTATTTATTTATTTATTTATTTAGTTTACTCGAAACATATGAACACTATTTTCTGGTTCCTTCGTGACCTCTTAGTAGTCATAAAAGCCAAGATATTACCCACATCAAAAATGTTGTAGGTCTATTACAATTTCTGAGAGTGGTTTTTACTCCATGATCTTGGTAGTATTTCTAAAGCGTCATTAAGCACAAAGACTAGGTTCTCTTTTATCCACTTGGTGACAGATTTCCTTGCTTTTCTAGTGGAATTCAGAAAGCTTCACTTTTTAAACATTGTAATGGCCATCAAATTAAGGAAAAACATTGACTCAACTCCTAATTTTTCCTGAGGTGGAACTTTAGTCCTGGAGTATAAATTGGACTTTTATGGCCTGCCGAAGGTGGTGTCAAACAGGTTGTGATTTCCATTGTAGAGTTGCCCCTATAACAAGCTCTGGAGACATCTTGACTCAGATTGCTCCAGACCAGAAGCCAATCAACAGGCAAAGGCAAGTCCAGTATCTGATTATTTCCCCAAATCCAATGTTTTGATGCTTTTGTTTTACTTTTAAATATGGCCAAATCCAGATGTCTCTGAGCTCATGAGCAAAATTAAAAGAGATAAACACACTGATGCGGAGCAGCAGACAACCTCTCTCACACTCAGACATAACACAACTCAATCAAACTCAGCTGTCTGCATGGCAAAGGTCCTAAAAGAAAAGCTTCGCACAAAGCTTCTGAGGTTGAGAAACCCAGGGCTTTGTGGAGTAATTTGTTCTTAGTTTGGCTTTTTCTTTGCCCTGGTTCTGATTTTTTTAAGTGTAGGGGATTACCCATTGCCTGTAGCTCATTAATCACAGGAGCTTTTGATTATGAAAAGTGCAATCCAAAAGATAGTACTCTGAGGACTTGGCAGAGAGGTTCTATGCCCATCCCTTAAATGTGCCAGAACACCCTGCACTCTGCCAGCTATGATTACACTTGGCATTAATTGAAGATGCCGAGAGCTATAAGCCTTCCTGAATTTCACCACCTGGAGCAGATTAAAATCTGGGTCCTGCCGGTGAGGAGGTCTGAGGGATTGGGAATACAAGGCTGTTTTAATCTTTTCCAAGTCAGGCTGGTTAGAAATATCCATACATCAAATGTTCATGGATCTCATACAATTTCCTTCTCTGGGGAGAATTCAATTACCAGTAACATGAAGTGGGATTAGCTTGTTGTGGTGAGCCATCTGGAGAGAGGAGATTCACCATCACTGGGAAATATGTTCAGAGATTTGCCACCATGATTTTGAAGGAGTTGCTGAAGATGCTCAAAGGCATAGTGAAAGCTATGTTCAGTTGTCCCAGTGAAATTAAAATGAACAGGAGGAAAATCTAGACCTCCTCCCTTGCTGAAATATTCCTCTGCCCCAGGAGGGTGATATTTGGGTTTTAAGGACTTGCTCGAGTACTTGTAAATCTATGACAAAAGAAAACAGTGGAAACTGTCCTGAAACTATAATATGTATAGGGAAACAGAAAGGCTCATGAAAAGGAAAGGGACTAAGGGAGAAATCACTCTGAGTCAGAATTCAGCTCTCTGGATCATTCTAGAGTGTCAGATAATGGCTGACTTCCTTCAAGAGCATAGAAACAAATTTAGATTAAGCTCAGAAAACAGAGGACTCCAAGGAGCATCGAAGGCAAAGAAAGCCTTCACATTCTAATGAAAAAAAAAAAAAAACAAAAAACAAATCAGCATAGTCCAGGGATAGAGACAAGATGTATCAAGAAATCAAAGGCCAACTCAAAGTTCCCTGGGCCAATTCAGGTCATCTGAAATGATGTCAGCAGACAGGAGCAGTAGTCAGTCCTCTGGAGGGAGAACTGAACCTCAATCAAAAAGTAAGTTCCAGGACAGCCCTGATGGCTCAGTGGTTTAGCACTGCCTTCAGCTGAGGGTGTGATCCTGGAGTCCTGGGATTGAGTCCCACGTTGGGCTCCCTGCATGGAGCCTTCTTCTCCCTCTGCCTGTGTCTCTGCCTCTCTTTCTCTCTGTGTTTCTCATGAATAAATAAAATATTTTTTAAAAATTTAAAAATAAAACAAAACATTAAGAAAAACAAGTTGGAGAAGGATATACACACAGCATGATGACAACAGTATGTACTGTTTGTGGAATATTATACCCATACACATATGGGGATAAGTACAATAAAAGAGTATAAACAAACTATAAAGGTAAAGGTAGATAGATTTGACTACTTAAAAGTTAAAACTTCTTTTTTTTTAATTTTATTTAATTATTAGAGACACAGAGAGAAAGAGAGAGAGAGAGGCAGAGGGAGAAACAGACTCCATGCAGGGAACCCGATGTGGGACTTGATCCTGGGTCTCCAGGATCATGTCCTGGACAGAAGGTGGCACTAAACCGCTGAGCCACCAGGGCTGCCCTTAAAAGTTAATACTTCTATACAAAAGATAGAATAAGCAAAGTAAAAATCCAATTCGTATTATAGGAGAAAACAATTGAAACCTATATCATCACAAAAACTTAGTATGCATAATAATAAAAAATTCTAACAGGCTGCAATAAAAAGAGAAACAATCTAAAAGAAAAAGAGACAAGAATGCTCACAATTCACAGATGGAAAACCTTAGTGGGTAGTAAATGTCTGAAAAGATTCTCATCCCCATTAACAATTACAGAAATGAAAATTAAAAACCCATGAAACCCCATTTGGTACCCATCCTGTTGGTAAAAATTAGTAAATCCAATAATATGAAATATTGACAAAGATGTGGGGAAAGAGGGAGTCACACATGTTGGTACTACCACTTAAAAGAACAATAGGAAAGGCCTGGGAAAGCCGAAGATGCATTATTCTTTGATGGAGCTGTTCCATTTCTAGAGGTCTACTCTAGAGAAATCCAGCATGAACAAAGTTTGTATAAAGTTTTGTATTCATAGCACGGTAGCATGGTTTGTAAGACCTGAAGTATGAAAACATACTACTGTCTCTAAGTAGAATAATGAATATCTTCTGGTTTATCGATACAGCATATTCTATATAGCAGTTAAATGAAGGAACTAAACCTATATCTATCTATATATAAAATACTGAATGATAAAATCAAGTTGTAAAAGCATACCAACAGTATGATATCTCTTAGGTGAAATTCAAAACACCCTAAACAATAGTTTAAAGTGTTTTAGGATATAGTTATTTGTATCCAATGAATGGTTCCCAGTCAAGGGTGAATTTGCCTCCGGGAGACATGTCACAACTGGAGAAGGATGCTACTGGCATCTAGCGGGTAGAGCCCAGGAATGCTGCTAAATAGCCTACAATGCATTCATTGTACAATGGTTTCCTTCTCTCCCTCCCTGCCTCCCTCCCTCCCTCCAAAACACATCAAAGAATTATTTGTCCCCAAATATCTAAAGTTCTGAGGTTGAGAAACCTGGCTCTAGATCCATCCTATTCAAATCACATAACTGAGAATGGGGGTGGAGCGTGCAGTTACCCGGGTTGGGGAGGAGTTTATTCTTTAAAGAAAACTCCAAGTATAGGCCAAGGAGAAGGGCAAATATTTAAAACATATCAACCACAGGATATATGAAAAAGATTGAAGGACTATATACCAAAATATAATCAGTAAAGATTTCTGAGACAGTGTTCAAGAATTTTTTTTGGCATACTTCTATTTCCTAATTTATCCAAAAGGAATATGAGCATTTGTGAAATTAAAAAGAAAATCCTTTTAAAGTATGAAAAAATGTATCTTTTCACCAAAAAATATTTTCTCCAAAAATTTTATGCTTCAGGAATAGATCAGTTTCATCGTGCACACGTTTACAGGTTATTATCTTGGGTAATACCTATTTTGTTTTCTACCTTTCCCCTTGACATTATTGCATATAGATCATTCCATAAATCCAGATAATCTTCATATTTAATGTTTTAGTAGCTATATAAGCTATATAATGTCTCACTGTATCACTATGTCAAGATTTACTTAGCTATTTCCTGGCTGTTAACGATTTTAGATTTTCTACCATTATGAAAAGCACAGCTATAAACATCTCTGCAAAAACTGGGTATTTCCCCTTTTTGAGTTCTTTCCTTAGAATTTGCTCTCCAATGTAGATTTGCGAAATTGAAGGATATGATGAGTTCAGTGATCCTTTGATACGTGTTGGTGGATTTCTTTCCAGAAAAATGATGCCACTATTTCTTTTCTTTTTTTTTTTTGATGCCACTATTTCTATAATCAATATATGAGTATAATACCCAAGTCCCCAAAGCACTATTAACTCTGGTTTAAAAATATTATCAATAATTTATTATATATAAAACAGTATTATTGGCTATTTTAATTTGCAATTCTTTAATTATTAGGGAAGCTAAACATCTTTCCCAGTGTTGGTTCACTATTTGTATTTTCCCTTGTGCAAACCATCTGCTCATACCCTTTTACCATCTGTCCAGTCAGATATGAGTTTACCCATATAGATAATATTAATTTCCCTTATATTATAATAGTAAATGTTTATAGGCTGCTACAATGCTCCCTTATTGTTTCCCTTTTTATTTTTCCAATTTGGGACTATGATGGTTCATTTTATGAGTCAGTTTGACTGGTCCATGGGATACCCAGATAACTAGTTAAATATTATTTCTGGAGAATCTAAAGAGGGTGATTCTAGAAGAGAGTCATGTTTGAATTGGTAGACTGAGTAGAGCCAGTGGTGCTCCCCAGCATGGGCCAGCATCCAATCACCAAAGGTGGAGGAAGGTTGAAATGCTCTCTGCCTGACTGTTTCAGCTAGATCATTGGTCTCCCCTGGACCTCAGCACACCTGCTTAACATTACACCTCTCATGACTTGAACTACAGCCTGGCTTCCTAGGTCTCCAGCTTGTAGACTTCTCAATCTCCATAATCATGTGTGGCAACTCCTTACAGCAAATTTCTCTATGTTCAATACTTCTCCCATTGATTCTGTGACTCCGGATAACTCTAATACAGAGACTAATCACTTTTGTTCTGTATTTTGTGGTTACTGTGTATGTATTTAATTTTCCTGCACCTGAACCTTTTCATCTTTGCACTGGTTCATTAGTAATTCCTTTCATTGCTTCTGTTCCCTGAAAATCCTTTTCCTTCCCAAATAGATATGTGTAGCCTTGTTTTGGTTCACAGGTATATATGTATAAACACATGGATATGACACTAAATTTAACTCAAAAATTATTTCTTTGGGTTGAAGTAAGTTATCATTCTAAGCCTTAGACTCTAAGGCTTGATCATTACCTATCTTGATCATTACCTTCCCCCAAAACACACATTAAATGATTTTATATTCCATTTTTTATAATAGACTACACATATAATAGATTACAGATATATTGATTACACATATATTGATATTGAACCTCTATTTGCCTCCTAGGCCTAATTTTTGGTTATTCCATTTTGATATGTACCGTTTCCTAATAAGGAACTTTAATATGGTATAACCAGGGTTACTTTTATTACAAACATATTCTTTTTTCCACACTTATTTTAGTTATTTTGTCAATTTTGATAAAGTAACCCATTGGAATTATAAATGATATTGCTTAAATCCATAAATTGACTTGAATATTATTTTAATCTTCATTTCAGCTGTCTGCAGGAGAATATAACTTCCCATTTTTCACCCAAAGTCATATGATTACAGACTTGAGAGTTCAGATATCATTCAGTTTCTCATTGTAGGCCACCCTGTTCTGCACTTATGTAAAATGTTACAGATAACCAAACCAAGGACCCCAAACCTATATCTGGTAGGGAATAGCTGAAAATAAGACCTATCTCATTTGGCACTTTTTCTATCACACCATTTAGTAAAGTCTTCATTTACTTCTTTTAATGATTTAAAACATTTACAGATGTTGGCGTGTCTCTGTGGTTTGGTTGAGCACCCAACTCTTCATTTCAGCTCAGGTAGTGATCTAAGGGTCATGGGATCAAGCCCTGGGACAGAACCATGACAGGCCCACAACAGGCTCACGATAGGCCCCATGGTTGGCCCCAGTTAGGCTACAAGGTCAGTGGGGAGTCTGTTTGAGATTCTTTCCCTCTGCCCTTCCCCCCACGCACACTCTTTCTTTAATATATAAAAAAATCTTTAAAAAAAAATAAAATGTTTACAGATGTTAGTTAGGTATATCCCAGTTAGCTAATTTCTAGGACTTTTCTAGATTGCCATAGAAAAAAAATGAACATTGATAACTGAACTTTAGGCATATGGTTTCTTCAGTGGGGAGAAAAGGCACACAGTTTATTACATTTCCATTATACTTCCTAAATGTTTTGGAGGTGTTTTCTGTTTGTTTAGGCGTTTTTGTTTTTTTGGGTTTTTTTTTGGTAGGGAAAAGCAAACTGGCTTTTGAGCTGACCTCCCATGTTCTGGATCACTCTTATCTTTTTAAGTATTTTATTCTGAATGATAGTTTCTTGTGTCTGCGGGGAAGTATGTTAGATACACAAAGAGATAAAGTTACAGAATCTTGCCTTTTCAAGAGATTCTCACAATCAAATTCCAAACACTACATATAGAGTACCAGTTTCATACAACAGAAAATCACAAATAACAACAGTTTAAAGAAAATATGGACTTGTCCATGTAATGAGAAATCTGAAGGTAGGCAGTCTGTTATATTGGTTACACAGTGTCATCAGAGACTCAGGCCAACTTCCTGACCCCAGTTGTGGATCTCATGATCATGTATATTGAAATATTGCTAGTGCTCTAGCCATCATGAGTAATTTGGGGGGCAAAGGAAGAACAATAGGCCAATGTTAACCAAGTCAGATCTTCCTTAACTGGTATTCCAGGAAGCCCCCCAGTGATGTCTGCTTTTGTCATTGCCCAGCAAGGGAACTGGTGGGTGAAACATTTTAGCTAGGCATACTGCTACCCTCAATAAAATCAAAGATGTGTCTGTAAATAGAGAATGGCAGGACACCTGGGTCGCTCAGCAGTTCAGCGTCTGCCTTTGGCACAGGGCGTGATACTCGTCCAGGGATCCAATGGAATCCCACATTGGGCTCCCTGCGGGGAGCCTGCTTCTCCCTCTGCCTGTGCCTCTGCCTCTCTCTGTGTCTCTCATGAATACATAAATAAAATCTTAAAAAGAGAGAGAGAGAGGAGAATGGACATTGAGCAGGCAGCTTGTAGTCTCTACCACTCAGCATATGTGGTAAAACATAAACAGGGGTTTTCTTTAGACTAAGACCATTTGGCTAATTGGAGATTGGCACATGGTCTTCATGGTTAAGCTGGATTTAGACAAATGGTGGCGGGCCATAACCCCAGTTTAAGGATAAGTAAACTGAGTATTTGACCAAGGCCATGCATTTTATAATATAAGATATCCTGAATTGGGTCATAAGCCAGACTCCATGCTTTTTCACAATGTCACAATGTTAAATTTATTTCTGGGGAATAAATTTACTTATTGAGATTGGGAGGGATGAAGATGAGCGAGATACACTTCTACCATTTCTTGATAGTTTCTAAAACTTAAACCTTAGGAGGACTTTATATGCTTTTCAACTAACTAGCAGTGTGACCACGGACAAGCTACTGAACCTCCCTGGATCTGAATCAAATACTAAATTAGTCAGACATTACAAGAAAAGAACACTACACAGACTGCTATTCCTCATGAACATGGATGCAAAAGCTCTAAACAAAATTTTTAATAAAATTAGATGAATAAAAATTTTAAAAACACAAACTATATTTTCTGATCCAGCATATATATGTGTGAGTAGATGTCTATCTGAATCTTTATCCATAAATCCCAGATTCATTCTTTTATTTATTTATTGTAATTTTTGAAGATCTACCTAGCAGGTTCCCAACAGTGAGCTAAAATAAACACTAGACAATGTTAAAAGTGAATGAGCAAGGCTGAATCTTACAGTATTGGGCTAGGGGAGATTTAAAAAAAACAAAAAGCTTCAAATGCTATTGTTCTTTTTAGAACAAAAGCTTCTAAATGCTGATGCATTTAGAGTAAAGCATACTCGAAATAGAACATCCAAGTTCTGCAGGAATAGATTGGAGGAGAGGAGATGCTTGGTACTAAGTGTACCTTCCAGATGATATGTTATATAGTATCTTTCAAGTGGAAAGTGTAAGAATTAGGAATTTTTGGCACTGGGAGAGGACTACATGTGTGTATCTATCTATGTCTATATTAAGAAAATCTCAAGAACATCCTTCTGACTTCTCTTCTTGTTTTCTGCTTGGTGACACTTCCATTTAACTCTGCAAAAAAACAAAAACAAAAAACAAAACAACAACAACAAAAAAACCAAAACAGCGTTGCCCTGGCTTTGGGAAACCACGCTTCTGATCCTGATTCCTACATTCTGGTTGGTTGTGTGATGTTGATAAACCACTAGCTACACTGGCCCCACTTTCCCCATGAACAATATAAGGTAAGTGGCCAGGCGATCTCGTAGGCACCTTCCAGCTCTAAACAAAATGGGTGGCCTAAGTAAGTGACCTCTGCCACTTGGATCCCAAGCACACTGCATGCTATTATGATCATGTTATTTTAATAAGAATTCTACACCTACAACCGTATAACATGGCATGCAGAACACTGGAAAAAATTGCATCACTGGAATCCAAAAAGAAGTTGATCACTTAACATTGCAGTGCTATAACATCTTTGATAATATTATTTACTCAAGAGAAAAGGAAGCACATACATGCAATGATTTGTACAGGAATGTTCCTAGCAGCTTTATTTCTAATAAGGAAATATTGGAAATAATATAAATGTCTATCAATAGGGCAGTCCAGGTGGCTCAGCGGTTCAGCACAGCCTTCAGCCCAGTGCAGGATCCTGGAGCCACGGGATCCAGTTCCACGTCCGGCTCCCTGCATGAAGCCCTGCTTCTCCCTCTGCCTGTGTCTCTGCCTCTCTCTCTCTCTGTCTCTCATAAATAAATAAAATCTTAAAAAAAAATGTCTATCAATAGATGACTAGATAAATACATTGTGGTATATCCATAAATGGAATACTACTCAGCACGAACAAGGATTCCATTTACAAACAACTCAAGAAAATGCAGATTCATCATCTATAGTTACACAATATATACAATTCTAGCAAATGCAAACAAAGTATAAAACAGATCAGTGTTTGGGCTGGGGTGTGGGAAGTGTAGTGGGGAAGGGTGGAGAAGGGAAGGGCCAGGGGAGGCCAATTAGGAGTAGGAGCGGGAGAGGGGTAGGAGGAGGTACTCCAGAGGGGGAGGAGCTGAATGGTGGCAGGACTTTGGAGGGTGGAGGCAGGAGTGCGAGCAGAAGAGGGAAGAGAAAAGCAGAGGAAGGAGAGGCAGGGGGATGCGGGGCGCGAGAGGCAGGAGGTGGGGAGCATGAGAGGAGGCGGGGCGCGCGAGGGAGGGGGTGGGGCGTGAGGGAGAGGGCGGGTCCATTAGGAGGCGAGGTGCATGGGTGGAGGCGGGGCGTGAGGGAGGGGCGGGGCGTAAGGGAGGGGGCGGGGCGTGAGGGAGGGGCGGGGCGTAAGGGAGGGGGCGGGGCGTGAGAGAGGGCGGGCCCATGAGGAGGCGAGGTGCACGGGTGGAGGCGGGGCGTGAGGGAGGGGGCGGGGCGTGAAGGAGGAGGCGGGGCGCGGCGCGCGAGGGACGCCGTGCGTCGGCTCTGCAGGGCCCGGGCGCGCGGCGTCATGGCGCGCCTGCTCCGCGCCCTCCGGGGATTTCCCCTTGGAGACGCGCTCCTGCGGGCGGTGGGGAGCCGCGCTGGTGGCGGCGGCTCAGCGGCCGGTCACGGGGACGCAGGTAGGATGCGGGCGGCGCAAGGCCCGCCGCCCCCTGGCTTTCGGTTTCATTTCACCTGCGCGGACGAGGGCGACCTGGCGCTTCCTTCTCGAGAAGCCTCCTAGACGCGCCCGTGTCCGCCGCTCCTTGCCGTCCAGGACACTTGTACATTTGGCGGGGTAGGGGTGGGCGTCCCTGATTTTTTTTTTTCCGCCGTCAAGTGTCGGGCCCAGGAGCCCCTGACGCTTCTCCCCGCCCCCGGCCAGCAGTCGCGGCGGTGGGGTCAGCGACCCGACGTGGTGCGCTCGGCCCTGGACCGGCCGGTGGTCTGTGCCGCCGTCCCCTTCTAAGAGTCTAAGTGCTGCTTTTCCCAGGTGAGAAGCACCCGGACCCAGGGAGACGCGTGGGCTAGTAACTCGTTCCCCTTCAGACTGGTAGTCATTGCTCCTCGGTGGCTCCCGGACACACCAGTGAAGAGTGTGTGTGTCTTCTCGAAATACCTTTGGCTCCTCTGTTGGATTGGGGCACATTTGCTTCACCTTTTAGTATGGAGTCACCTGTGGAGACCTGTGTCAGTGGCACTGTATTTCAGATATATTTCAGGTAGTAATTTAGTGCTCCCTGTGCTTTGGCTTCATGGGCAACTGCCCAGCTGTCCCATCTCTGACTCTGATTGTGTTAGGTGTCCAGTGAAGAAATTTAAAAATACCTGTCTTCTCTGAAAATGTATCCAGTCACTTGGAATTTTTTTTTTTTTTATCCTTTGAAGTGTCAAAATGTAGTTTTAAATAAAAGCACAGGCAATGTGGAGTAATGGCTGATCCAACATGACGTCCAGTCATGGCCTTCAGCACCTCTTGGTGTCTTAGCCAGTCTGATATTTGTTGCCTACCTACTGTGTGCCAAGCATTGGTTTTCTGAGAACCACAGGGGGTGAAAACATCCTACTTTTGGGCTGGAGGTCTCCTCATTCCCCTTAATAGGATAGTGGTTTCAATGGAAACTTGTCCTTTATGTGTGTACTGGTGTTGTCAAAAAATAGCCTAATGAATTGCCTTAGGATCTGAAGTTTCCAGAAGCATTTAATATTTGGTCAGACTCCCGATACATAACAGGAGCTGTGTGACTTATCAGACACCCCCTCCCGGGAAATTATTCTAAGAAAGTAATTCAAAAGAACGAAGCTATGTGTACAAAGATGTTTTTGACAGCACTACTCTTAAGAACCAGAAACTGGCTATAACCCAAATGTCCATCAGTTAAGGAATCCTTAAATAAACCAGTAAAGTTCAATTCAGCAAACTATTAGGCACCCATTAAAATTTTATAGGCAGAAAATAAAATAAAATAAAATAAAATAAAATAAAATAAAATAAAATAAATAAAATTTTATAGGCAGGTAATAGCTTGGTGGTGAAGGGCTTTGGTGTTGACAGTGTCACATACTGGCTCTATGTCTTTGGGCACATCCTGAACTTCATAAGCTTAACTCTGTTTTTTTCTTCTATAGAATAAAGATAATGATAATAGTAGGGTTGTACAGAATAAAAGAAAAAAAGTTAAAATGCTTTATCACAATGATTGGCACTTAGTAAGCACACAGTAAATGTTAATTATAATTACATAAATAAATGGAAAGGACAAAAAAGTAGCTACATTTAACCTATGTTATAGTCGTCGGGAAGATTGAGAGAAAAATGAGAAGATGTTGATAGTGATGGGGGACAGTTCCACAACACTGAGATTTCTGATACGCAAGAGGCACAGCCCCTATGATTTTGTTGTCAAGATTGACAAGAGCAAACCAAAAGAGGAAAGTAAGAAGTATCTGGAGAAAACTTGTTTCAGGAAAACATTCTGGAAATCCTCTGCTAGGAAACCATCTTGAGCATTGTTTAAACCAGTCCAGTCATTGGAGTGAGAAAGAAAGCTAGTCTGCAAATTAGAGTGGGCCTGGGGATTCTTTCTGGGCCAGTTTGTGATAGATTCCCTTAGTCTCAAGTATCTATTGAAACGAGGCTTGCTTATGTATGACATTTGGCAGTATAGTAGCTGTGGCCAGAAATGTTAGCAAAACCAGAAGGAGGTAACCAGTAGGTGACCATATGACCAAGAGAGGCTGTTCTTTAAAGATGAGAAGATGTAAGCCCACCTCATGAAACATTACCAACAAGAAAGGCAGCCTCTGCAAATCACAGCACATGGAGAACAATGAACCCAAAGGAAAATGAGTTTATCAAAGCATAGTTCAAAGTAAAGCTGTGTAGCTATCTAGTACAAGAGCAAGAACAACCAAGTCTTTTGATAGTGAAGATAGTAAGAGAATGCAGAGGGAATCTGAAAGACAACTCAAGGTACAGATGATGGAGCTTTCCAGATTATATATGCCAATCTTAGTACCAAGAATCAGTTTTCCTCTTGGAAATCCATAGAAATAATACAAGATCTTTGCCAAAGCCAAGAACACAGGCAGAGTGACATGACAGGACAGGGACTTGAAGGATAGGGAAGGTATTTTGTCATGATGCTCTGTTACTCCTTTCCTTAACAGATGTTAGTGATTAGCCAGGGTTCAGATATACACATTCCCCTCAAGACCAGTTTAGATTCTGGGAGGAGGAATCAAATCCTACTAGTATATCTTGCTCTTGCCTTCCTTTTTTCCACTATTTGAAGTGGCCTCTGTGTGACCAGTCTCACCTTGGGTCATGCTAACATGGCACTATCCAAATTTTGGATCTTGCCCTTTGTTGAAGGCTTGCAAAATAGACACATCTCTTTGTCTATTTTGGTCTTTCAAACTGCCTAAAATGGAATGCCTTCCATTTCCCTTATGGTTCACACCCATTGAAACTAGTTATAATTCCACTGCTTTTTTTTTTTTTTTAAGTAAGGTCCACACTGGGCATGGAGCCAAACTCAGGGCTTGAACTCATGACCCTGAGATTTAGACCTGAGCTGAGACAAAGAGTCTGATGGACTGAGCCACCTAGGCGCCCTCCCATTTGCTCTTAAAACAAAAAAAAAAAAAAAACAGCTTTCCCTAACCCAGCCTGAAAAGATTTCACAGTGTTTCCACCACTCAATTGGTGGTTAAGCTGGCATTGTTTGTAAAACTCTTTCATTATTACCTTGAATAGTTATCTAAAGTGTGTATAGTCAATAAAATTGTCATAATTTAATTGGTCTTCCATATTTCCTCTACCCAAGGTCAAGAACAGCTGCACATCTCTCTCCTTTCTGTTCTAAATCACCAGTTTATCCTCTTCACTGGATCATTCCCAGCAGCATACTAGAACACTGTGATCTTTCCCATCCTAAAGAATGCTCCTGGCCTCACTTCCCTTCCACCTACCTCCAGAACTCCTGAAAGAACTTACGTATTCGCACTGGCTTCCTTTCCTTCCTCCTATTCTGTATCAAATACCTTCCAGTCAGATTCACATACACACTCCTCCACCTAAACTGCTTTTTCAGGGCACCAGTGACTGCCACATTGCTGAACCCTATGATTATTAATTATCAGTCATCTCTGTCTAGCACACCACATTCTGGAGTTTCCTTCCAACTTCTCTGTCTCTTCAACCTGTGTATCTTGGAATGCCTCCAAGTCCAGCCCTTGGGCCTCTCTGTTCTTTCAACAGTCACTGACTTGGGGATCTTCCAGGCTTATGGCTTTAAATAACATCTTAACGCCAAGAAATCCCAAATATACATTTCCACCTTGGACTTCTCCCCAGTTTCTAAATCCATATATCCAACTGCCTACTTGACATCTCCATTTGAATATTGAACTGGCATTTTTATTAACAAGCCTTCAAACCTATTCTTCGTATAGGCTTCCGCATCTTCTGCTCAGACCAAGACACTTAGAGTAGTGCCCTTTGACCGTATTCTTTCTCCTACTTCACATCAGCAAATCCTCTGGCTCTGCTATCAGAATACATCTGGTATGTGACTGCCCTGAGCTGGACCACTGCCACCACCCTAAACCCAGGTCTCTTCCTTTTCTCAGCCAGGTTGTTAAAGTATCCCCTGTAATCACATCTTTTAGCATATCAGCCAGTAATCCTTTTAAATATTAGGTCATGTCATGCCTCTGCTTACCTTCTAATGACTTCCATACTCACTGAGAATAAAAGCCATCATCCTTATGGTAGATTTAAAGACTTTCATTGATCTGCCTTCCCCTTCTGCCCCCCCCCCCCCCATTAGCTTTCTACTCTTAGCAGATCCTAGAGAATGAGCAGATCCTAGAGTTATTTAGGAAGTAGAACCAGTAGGGCTTGGTGCAGGGAAAAGGGAAGAGTCCCGCCTAGTGGCCTGGCATTCTGGTTTGAAGCATGGGGTCAATAAGCTAGAACACATGAGAGGAAGAGCATAGTTGAGTTGGGGGAGGGGAGATACATGAAGTCCTTTTGTGTATGGTGTTTGAAACGTGACATCCTTGGGGAGATATCCAGGTGTAGTTATCTGTGGATCTGGAATTCAGTAGAGATCTAGGCTGGAGAGTAAAATAGATTGGGAGTCTCATCACGTGGATGGTACTGTAAGCTACTCACTGGATAAAATCACCCATGGGGCAAGTGTGATGTGGTGAGAGAAGTGAGCCTAGGATGGATAGATTCATCTGAAGGATACCAGTATTCCAGGGATGGCTAGAGGGAATGAATAGGCAGGGCTGAGGAAAGATACTGAAAGGGAATAACAGGAGAGACGAGAGTATTGGGTGCCACGGAAGCCAAAGGAAATAAAAGACACCATAGGAGAATGTCAAATATCAGTAGTACGGAGAAGTGCCAGAGAAGGATGAAGTGTTCTAGATTTTACTGAGAAGTCCTCAGTGGGCTCTCTGAGAATGGATGCAGTGCAGTGGGCAGGGAGGTGATGTGTCTTTGGTATTTCACACCGAGGCACGTGATGTCGGCTTGCCCCGCTGTTGGTGATGCTGACTTGGCTTACTTGGTTAACGTGGTGACTTGTACATTTTTCCATTGTAAAGGTACATTTTCTTCCTTTGTAATTAATAATATTTTGAAAATGTGTGACCTTTCCATTCTTCAACAGTCTCTCACCCAGGATTTTAGAATCCCCTGATGATTCTTGCTTGAGTTGGTTATTATTTTAGTGATTGTAAAAATGGTGACATTTTTAAAAGTTTATCATTTCTTATCCACTTATTACTTGACATTCTGCATGATAACTCTGAAAGCTTCTGAGCAGTAATAATTGTCACATAAATACATTTTGCTTAATTCCCCAAGAAATGAGATCCAGAAGAATTGTGTATACCTGGGCTATATTTTCATAGGAAAATTTCAGAGGTGTATTTCCAGAGTAAAAAAGAAATCCCCGTAACCTTATAAAAAGTATTTTAGAGAGGACAATCTTTAATATATTTAACAGATTAAGAACCTTTTAATAAAATGTAAACAACCATAGCATTCAACAATATACAATACTGTAATACCATATTGTATAGTATTATGAGCTAGCAATGAAGATTCAAGCCTTTTCTTATCTGAAAGATTATTTAGGATCTTCTATGGTAACCAAAAATGAATGTTAATATGATATTCAGGCATGTTTCCTTTATGGTGGTGACAGTTTCCTATATGGTGGTGACACCACGGGTGTCTGACCTTTCATCTTTGTTGCTGTGGTCAGGTGACATAAGGCCCTGGGCCCCTATCTTCTCTTTTGTAAGTTGCGGTGAACAGCTTATAAAATCCTTTCAAATTATTACTGTAGGATGATTGAAACATTGATTATATACATCAAGCTTCCTTCTCCCCTTTGGCTAAAAAGAGTCATCCTCATTACTTTGTTTATACTCCCTGGAGTAAAAGTGGTAAGATTGAAGCACAAGAGTAGGCTCTGGTAGGTCTCCGTTTCCTTTCAGGAGCATATGCTATAGGACTCTCTCCTTTTTTCCACACAAGAAGATTTTGTAATAAAGACCTCCATTGACAAACAAAATCAGAGAGATTTTTATAAACCAGCGAAGGAGAAGAGTTTAATAACCCACTAGCTCAAGGTTCTTTCCTCTCCAATCACTCGGCTACTCCCAGCTGATAGGAAATATTCCTCTCAACATAGTAATAGAAGGAGGATCAATTTCTCCCCCCGGGTACCTGAGAAGAATTTATTCTGCATTATTTCATTCTTCAGCTGCCTCTTTAGCTTCTGTGCCCCAGTGGGACTGGAATACTGGCGGTCTGCTTGCTACCCCTTTCTTGTTAAACTAGTGAGTCAATTGAAGCATTTTGTACAGGAGCTTTCTGGTTCCTGTGAAGAAGGAAGGAAGGCATGGGAGAGGGAAGGGGTGGCCTTGTTCTGCTGGGTGGCCAGGCGCTGTAGGAGAAAGGATAAGGGAGAAATTTTTTTTGTTTTAATTTTTAAAAATTTCTATTTAACAACACAGGGTCTCTCACAAAGCATGAGCTGCCTCTTACCAAGAGTGAATGGCAAAAGAAGCTGACTCCAGAG
Organism: Vulpes lagopus; assembly: GCF_018345385.1. NCBI lineage: Eukaryota > Metazoa > Chordata > Mammalia > Carnivora > Canidae > Vulpes > Vulpes lagopus. The sequence continues at coordinate 64,222,194 of NC_054831.1, forward strand.
CAATTCTATGTTACAAGAGAAAAAGGAACAGAACCAGTAAGCTGCACTGATGATAATTTGGTTGATTGCATGGGTTGGTATAAATACTGCTGAGCCCAACTCACCCACATCCTGCTCTGCCAGTGTGGTCCTCCTTGTGCTTCTCCCTCCTGGGCATCGCTGTCCATCCATCTGTAGGATGCCCTGGATGCATCCATCCCCTCTGTCGCCTTGCCCACCTCTTCTGTGTACCGTAACTGCAGGTGCTCTCCTTCTGTCTCCACCCTTGCCTCCTGGTGCCCCAATGACCCCCGCCTCTTGTGGGTGCACAGCGGTGGGCAGCAGCCTCCAGCTCTTCTGGCTGCCTTTCTCCACAAGGCTGCCAGAGAGATCTTAAAGCACAAATCCACCTGCATCCCTTCCCTGCTAACAATCCTTCAGTGGCTTCCCGCTGCTTCCAAGGTAAAGAGGAAAGTTGACGGTTAATTAGGCCCTACAGGCTCTGCCCCCTATCTCCTGCCCCTGCCCTCATTCTGGCTGTTTTTCCTCTTCATCTCTGCACTTGGACCACACTGTCCTTCCTTTAGCTCTCAGACCGCCTGGCCTCCCTTCTCCCTGAGGCCCCCACCCGTGTCCTTTTTCTCCCCCCTCCCCTCATCCTGTTCATTCAGACCCACCTCTCAACCCCTATCCATGTGCTCAGGCCCCAAAGCAGGTTGCTCTCCCCAGTGCTTTCCCTTCTGACCAGTTGCTGTGGTTGAGATAGCCCTGGCCCGGAACATGGTGCCTGACTAAAGTCCACACTCAGGGAGAAAATACTGAACAAGAGAGCAGGCTAAGAGGTGCAAACATTATTTGAACAGGATTCACTAAACTCAGCGTTTGTTCATTTGCTGAGAGAATTGTCCTCAGGATAGTACTGTTTCCCCAGCACAGCATTTCTTAACAAATATTTGTCTTAGACCCAAATATAACCCCTGAAATAGAGCTGTTGAATATGGTTATTAGACATTTTCTTTGGCAAAGTGGACCCTATAGAATGGACCGTGGTGGTTTTGCAAAGTTGAGAGTATTTCTCTCTTTTCTTTAGCAGCCCCTGTGAAGTTGAGACAGCTGTCTACGTGCACATGGCCTTGTATAATCATGGTGTGTCCTCAACTTCTCTGATGCTAAAATTGTCAGGCCAGCAGATCCCAGTCGATTCTTGTACAGTACTGGTATTTTTTTAAAACTTCCTGTGGATGGGATTTTAATAATCTTTTATGAGGAAAGAGACACAGTCATTATTGCAGATAGTTCGGGGGAGCCACATGTGATGCTCTCTGTGCAATTGGGTGTATCCCAGAATATTCTAAGCCAGCCCTTTCTCAGGGACAGAGCCAGGCAGTGTTTGGTATACATACATTGCCTGGAGATGAGCTGACAGATGTTGAGGAGAATAAATCTGTGGGATTCTCAAACAGATGGTGTGGTATACTCTGTGCATTTGGCCATTTTACAAAATGAGCATCATCCATTATTTTAAGTAATGTTATAAATCCCTTTCAGTTGATCTGTTTCCACGTGTAACTTTTTAGAATATTGCAGAACTAACTGTAAGCCTTGCTAAGGAAAGAGAAGTAACGCATCTCAGGTTTCAATTTGGTAACTCCAACTTAAAAATTCAGTTGCACGTGTTTTTATCAGGCAGCAATAAAAACATGCACTCCACGAGACACAATAAAGGAGTTTAAAGCCTGGTTGCGCAACGACTAAAAGTTAAATATCAATAGAAGGTGAGTTGTCTGCACGGCTTCCTCTGTATGCCCTACAGATCCGCTCTCCATGTGCTTCACTCTGTTCTGAGTTCTGGGGAGAATAATATACTCCCTTCACTTTTGACTACTGCTCAGGTTTGGCCAACAGATGATGCCTGCAAGGTCAGAGGACACAACAGAGAAGTCGGGATCCAGGGTTCTCTAGTACAGGCCTTAGCTCCTGCAGGCTGCCCTCACCCACAGGCTCTGGTGACTGCCCCTTCCTTTGCCTCACAGGCCTGGTAGGGGTGGCGTGATCACAGAGCCGCTCACCCTCTCAGTGCTTCACCCTCCCTGAAGACTGGGCCTGGCCCCCCCTTTGTAAATTATTCTGTATGAAATTATCTGCAGTATCCTTTTGAGTGTGCCATCTGTTTCCAACAGGTATGTTGTATGGACAGGATCAAGGAAGGGCGACATTCCATTGGTCCAGGCAGTCTGTCTGTAGCAGAATACCACAGCCTGAGGGCCTTACACCACATTGATTTCTCACAGTTCTGGAGGCTGGGAAGTCCCAGATTCAGGTGCCTGCCAGTTCAGTCCCTGGTTTTTCCTGTAGTCTCTGTAACCTTAGCACCCAGCCCTGCACTGAGTACATACTAGGTTTTCAAGGGCATATCAGAATGAATGATTGAGGTAGAAGCTGAGTTTGGCTTTAAATTAATGCTAAGACTTCTACAGAATTGAGGCAGGAGGAGGGAGACATCAGGAAGTCAGTCTGGAAAGCAGTGGATAGGCGTCACTTCATAAAATGTGTCAGTTAAGGATTCCTTTTAATTTACTTTTTTTTACTGTGATACCTGTTGCCTGTCACTTCCTCTGTTCACCTGTCCCCTGCAATGACAAAATGACATTTTGAATTTTATCAGACTGTCTGGATGCTGTGAGTCAGCTTTCCAGATCAGCTGAAGGACTGGTAGTCCTTTGGCATGTGTGTCCTGTCAGCTCAGGTGGGAGGGATGTGAAACTTCATTGCAGATGCTGGTTTATGCCAAGGTTGGGAGCTGGCATCCAGGAGCACAGGCCATAAAAAGACCAGCTTACCACTCTTCAGCTTTCTGCAGCTAAGTTTAGAGTCTTTAAAGAGGGAAAATGTCCAAGTGTGCCCAGATGGTAGGCTCAGTGGGTTATTTTGAAATTGTCCATTATGCGGCTCACTGAAAATGTGCTGTTAATACTACCACAGGGAATCTGAATGTTTGACCTATGAATTTGTTGATTTGAGAAATCTAGAAAGGGCAGAAGAGTCCAGCTTATTTCCTGAGTCAGTTCTGGGTCACCCATTCTGTGCCGTGGCTTCTCTTTGACCCATAAGATGGGGTAGCGCTTGCCACCAGACTCTGGTTATGGTTCTTCAGTGGTTGGCCTGTGTGAGAGGTCTGATTGTTTTTCTTTTAATTTACTTTAACAAAAGGAACTGAGTAAAAAGGTCTTTGTTTCTTTTTCTAACAATGAGATCCAGTTTTCAAAATAACATTTTGAAAAATACTGACTTGGCTGACTCATTGCCTCACGTCCCCTGTGTTCTTCTTGGGAGACCTTTGAAAACCTGCAAACTCTTTAAGCCACAGTTAATGAAGTAATTTCATCTAAGTAGTAACTTAGTACTGGGATAATCTAACTCATTATTTAAACATTTATTAGGTATGCCATGTCCTAAGCACCACGTGAGGCATATTAAAGGCATAACCAAGAGCCCACAGAGCTATGCTTTTCCTGTATTTATATTCTATCTTTAATTGAAGATTTCACAGTGTTTTAGACAGTGGACTGGATTTGTATTGTATTAACTCTTTTGAAAGGAAGTCTGAAATTTTACACAATCCAGAGGACTGTTCTCTCACTTTTTCACAGACTTTGATGTTCTTGGATGAAAGGTGCTATATAAATACAAAGCATTATTAATGTCATAATTTGAATATTTGGCACAATAAAGGCCAGTTGTGATAAGCCTACAGGCGGCTTCATTGGGCAGGTTATAATCTTTCCGGTGATATTTGCACTTTGTCAAATTAGTACAAAAATTCCTTTATTTGAGGACTGAATCTTGGACTTAAATTTGCTGTATCATCTCCTGCTGGTCTTATGAGAACCCTACACATAATCTATCTGATTCACTTTCAGCCTTTCAGTGGGGTCTATCTGAATAACAAGGAATCAGGAATGTATCACTGTGTGTGCTGTGACAGCCCACTCTTCAGGTAAGGATCGGGAGGTACCGAAGGAGAACAGACCTCCAGATTTCTTACAGCTCTGTCTCGTTTGAAGCCTTGCATAAATACATACCCATGTTGTTTTTAATTGCCCTCCTCATTTGGCATAGTTGCTATAAGAAGAGCTATTTATATAAAATACTTGCCTGTCTTGATTATTTCTAGCATTTAGAACAGTTAATGAGACTTCTGAGCCTATATTCTTTCTTTCTGTATCCCCGAGAAATAGCAAACAAATAAAACTTTGTAGGCACCTTAAGATAATGCTATTAGAATATTTTCCTGGAAAGTATTTAAAGAAATCTAAACCATAATAGTATTTAGTTGGCCATGTGATTAAAACTATATCTCTCCCAGGGAAAATGGGTTTATAATTTAATTTGGCAAATGTAGAATTTTATGAGGATAGATTCCCCACAGTGCTTGACAGTAGTGAATACCATGCCCTCTTCTATATAGCTAAAAGTAAATTTAATTGTCCCTTGATTTCAAAGCCTCTTTTAAGTCAATCAGGATCTGAAATCTCTCAACAAAGGCTTTTTTGTTTAGACATGCAGGAAACAGTCTAAAAAAAGTAGATTCGATGAAGAAGAAAGGAAAACATCTTTGAAGTCCTGTTTTCAGAACTTCAAAGATATTTTCCTTTCTTCTGCATCAACCCTAAATTGGTTTAGAATAAAATATAAATCAAGCCAGCTCTGTGAATCTTCCATTAGGCAGTGCTTCATTATGTCCTCTGGGCTTTGAGCAGACTGGTCTTTCTTGGGCTGCTGGCTGCTAATGTGGGCTGAATTTGGAAAGCCAGACCCCGCCTGCAAGGATGAGGAACAATTAGGATTGATTTCCCTTCATGCTTATGAAAGGGCAGGCCTTTGCCCAGATTCATTCACTTTGTCAATGGCTGAGGAAGAGACATCTAAGATAGCAGTCGGCCTAGGATGTCCTGGAGAAAACTGAGAGAAAGAGGTTAATTTTAACACAGTAAAATGTGGGACACATACTTCTGAGACATTTGGTTCCTTGACATTTGGTTTTATTAAGGAGGAGAAATAGGACCTCAAGATAGCCAACCTGTTTTTAGTCAAAAAAGGTGTATGGTGTGAAGATGTAAAGGACTGCCTTGTTAAACTGTGGGTCTGTTTCTATCTTTGGACTGTGAAGGCTGAGGATAAAAAGTCATCCTTGTAAGAGCGTTGTCTACTTTACATTCTTCATTGTTTTACTTCATTGGTGTTCTTATTTCTGCACTAGCAAAGTTGAGATCTTTTCCTGCCCAGTGCCCACCATCCCCTTACCACAGCAGCGTATCATTGAATCACAGAATGTTGGTGCTTTGTCTGGTAGGAATTTCTACCATAATGGTAATGTTCTGTATCTGCTCTTTCAATATGGTAGCCACATGTGGCTCTTCAGCATTCAAAATGTTGCTTGAAGATAACTTTTAAATTTTATTTAATTTTAATTAATTTAAACCTAAAAGCCCAAGTGTGACCAGTGGCTACCATATTAGCACAGTGCTAGTCCAAATTAAGAAAATTGAGTGATCAATCTCAGGTCACTGAGATAGTGAAGCAGCCAAGACTAACAGGAGAACCAGCCAATTCTCCAAAAGCCCAATTACCAAAGGCTGGTATGCTGAGCTGCCAGTTCACCAACCTTATCTGTTTCTTCTTTAATCATTTAGTTTTAGTTTTAATCAAAAGTTTCTCTTTTCTTAAGGACTTTGGAGTAAGTTTCTGTTTCATTTTCTGGCTGTTGCTGCTATAACTGACACTAGGAGAAGACTATTTATAAGAATCTTTTATGTTCCAGAATATACTCTTATTAGAGATGTATTTGTTTATAGGAGAAGTAGTATAGTAGAGTGGCTCCACTGCTGTGTGACCTTGGGCAAATCTCTTAACCAGTTCATGCTTTGATTTCCTCACCTGTAATGTGGTAGCATGAGAGTAATACCAACTTCAGAAAGTTGTTGAGAGGATTAACTGAGTTAAGAGGTATGCATGTAAAAGCACCAGTGCAATGCCTGGCACATGCCAAGCATTCAGTACATGTTAGCAATGATTATTCTTAGAGATAAATCCTTCTTTGGGCTATATATATGGATAAATTTTTGTTAATGAGGAATTCTTATGAGTATGTTCTAATTAATGAGAATCTGTAAGTGGAAATTATATTCCTGAGCATGCTTCCCATTCAAAAGGATAGTCTTAGGAATATATTCTTGTTTTGCCTCTCATTCTCCCCCTCTCTCTGTCTGTCCCTAGTCTCCAGCCTTAATAATAGCAAGGCAGGGGTGGAGAAAAAGCAAACATTCCTTCGAATGCTTTTATAGATAGAGTCAAAATGAGGGGAAAAGTTGGTCAACCAAGAGTCAGGTAGATGTGGGACCAGTGTCTCTGGGCAGCTGGACTCACTGCTGCCTGTAATACTGCCTTCACAGACCACCAATATGGTGCATGTTCCAGGAGACCTGCCTCCTCTTCAAATCAGATGCCTCTGATCCAAGGTCTCCGGGTCAAGAACACTCTTAGAATGTTATCACTCCCCTGGGGATGCAAGACTGTTGCTTTTTTAACCTTGGAATCATGTGACTTTGCCCCTGCTTCCCTCCCCTCCCCTACTTCCTGTGTTTCCCTTTTTTCTCCTTGCCCACATATACCAATTCTGGAAATGTTTATTAAAATCTGCCATGGGGCCACATACTTCATGCTCCTACATTTCCTTAGAATAGAGGGAATCTGAGAAGCTGATATTATTTGCCTTTTTACATTACATCTGGATGTCCCACATGTAATAAGTAACTAAGTAAGTAACACTGGTTAAAACTGTTTTGTGTGTTCCCATTCCTCCTAATGAATGGAAATTCTCCTAGGATGTTAGAGTTGTCAGTTCTCATCAAGTGCCTCTGCTGTTGGTTTGAGGGCTATGGAATTTCCAAAAATGAAGGAAAACCAAAGCAAATAAACATAAAACAAACATGTAAACATATAATACAAAGCACATAACAAAAAAAGAAAACTAAAAAAAACACCTCTAAGTGTATATGAAAAGAGATGATCTAGTATGGTTTTAGTTTTTCAAGGGAGAGCCTTATAATCTGCCCATCATTTAAATATGTATATTGGAACTTCAAATTGGCCTTAAAGTTAGATTTCCACTCTTAAATTATATATGATGGGCCTCTCGTATTACCTGGTAAAATTTCCAGATTCTGTATATTCTATCAGTAAAGATTTATTGTTTCCCATAAACATTTTAAATGACTTTTTTAGTCTTAGAATCATTCATTTAAAAATGTATTACATTCGTAATTCTCCACCAAAATGCCTTTAATGATCTCTGGTTTACATGTAATGTTAAGAGTGGAAAGGCTGTGATTAAAAGATACTTAAAATGTTTTTCCCTGAGCCAGGGTGGCTCGGGTGTATAGTTTTGAACCCTTCCAAAAAGGCTTGCAAAAAAAATTGGACCCACAGCTGCTCAAATTTCATGGATATCTGTTATTGATAGTAATGATTTTTAAAAATTGTAGCTACTGACTTACATACCATGTGTCTAACACTCTGATAAATACACTATACTTTGAAAGCATGTCAGGTAATCCTCTCAGCAACCTTATGAGGTAATAAGACCATTACTGTTCTATCCAATAGGGCACTAAAGCTTTAAAAGATGAACTAATTTGCCAAGATCACACAGATGTAACAGAGCCCAGATTCATGCCTAAATCTTTCAGAAGTCAGGGCCTTTACTCCTCAAAGTTCTAAAATCCTGGTGAATCTGAATACTCCAGGAGCACTCCAGGAGTTCCTTTTTAGGGGATCTACAAGGCCCTGTCTTTTCTTTTTTTTTTTTTTTTTTTGGCCCTGTCTTTTCTAACTGCATATCCATGAGGCCACATCCTCTTCCTATATGTCAATCAAAATAACATTGTACCAAATTGAATGCAGAAACACATATGAAGAGTCAATAGTCTTTTTAAGCTACATACTAAAGAGATTTGCAGAATTGTAAGACATTATAACTCTTGTCAGTAGATGTTTCATTATAGAATATACAATTATCTGTCAGAAAAAATAGACTATTTATGTTACCAGGTAATTAATTTATTATTTTTAAAAATAACTTACATATAAATATTTTAAAATTATTATAGTTTCTAATTTGTTAAACAGTGATACATGTAATTCATGTAAAGAAAAGAGATCCTCAGGAATTTTTTAGTATAAAGCAGCCCTGAGATGAAAATGTTTGAGAATGACTGCATTCACACAAGACTGTTTCTGCTGGAGTCTGTGCTTTAAACTGAGCTTCCTTCTGTGTTCACAGTCTAGAGATTTATTTGCCATTTGTTCTGCTCTTCACTTAGCTTTTTGGTATTTGGGGGTTTTTTTGTTTGTTTGTTTGGGGTTTTGGTTATTTGGGTTTTTTTTTTTTTTTTGCAGAGTTTATAATACATTCTTCTCCCTTAGAGAAGAGTCATCTCTTCTTCCTTAGAAGAGAGCCATCTCCCTGCTATTAAAAAACTTTCACTCTATTTTCCTAGTGCCATTAAAGGGAGCTCACCTTTCAAAGCACTTGAAGAGTGGGTCTGTGGTGAGTGGACTTGCTTGTTGCCCTCTCACTCCTCTGGTCAGCCCCTCTGGCCCTCTCCCACATCAGCATTACTAGTTCTTATGGGCCTTGCCCAGGAGGGTCACTTCACTGCAGTGACTGGCTCAGGTGTCCAGGCTTCCTTACTAATTATTACAGTGTACATTCATAAGCACTTACTTGTGCCACACAGAATATCTCCGTAAATCCTCAAGATATCTTTCTAACATAAGTAATGTTATCCCTATGCTACAGGTGAGGCCTGGAGCAGGTACGTAACCTGCCCAGTGTCACCCAGCTAAGAAATGGCAGAGGCAGCTTTGGAATCTCTGCAGGCAGGCAGGTAACCCGAAGATCCCACTGCTGACAGTGGGCGTTTCATCAGGCCTCATGCTGCTGGTCCCAGACCCTCATGCCCTCTGTGACCATGAGTGTCTCATTTCCGCTTCCCCCTCTTCTACATTTAGAGCCCTTGGATTTGATCTGCATTTCCTAATATGCATCACAGGTCACAAAGCCCCTAGTGTTTTTTGGTCCCTGTTGACATCGAGAGAGAAGCCTTCAGCATCAAAGGAACAAGAGATCCTTTGACGATGATGAGACGTGTTTAATAGTGAAAGTGCAGTGGGCAGAGTTCCCGTGGAACTGATTGCTTATGTAACTGGCCTTGGGATCTGGCAGGGAGAGAGGAGCTCGGACCCTGCTCAGTAGAAAAATGAGTTGGGGCATAAAATGCTCTTTGTCTGTTAATAACATCTTAGCAGCTGCAGGATGGTGAATGTCTTCACAGTTCCGAGAAAAAGTACTGCTCCGGCACTGGATGGCCTGCATTTTCGGAGGCACACGGGACATCTGGCTCTGATGAAAGGGACACGGGGATCCTGAGACGTGTGGACACCTCATTAGGATTAACTCGCACCGAGGTTGTCTGCAAGCAGGTGGGGGTTTTGTTTTATTTTGTCTGTTTGGTTTTCCCCGATGCTGCCCAGCCTGGGTACCACAGAGAGCATACGTGGTAGTACAACATGGGTGTACTTTTGTCACTGAAACACATTGGGTTTCTATGCTTTCTGCTTCTGATCCCCTCTCCCATGGTTCTGGGCAGTGCAGGGAAGAGAAAAAACCTTCCTGAGCCACTCTGAAGTAGCCTTTCCTCATTCTAGCCTTCCAGAGATGGGGCAGAGTGAGGGTCTGAAAGGAGTTGGCCCTTCACATTCTTTTGAACAGGGAGAGGCTGCAGGATGGCCCCATGTGCTTGGCTTCTCTCCACGTCCTTCCCACTCTGCAGTGTGTCACTAGCAGAGTGCTACTGCAGGCGACATCATGCCGTTCCTGCTGTGGCTCTGGTAGGAGATAGTGCTTTAAATCCAGACAACAGGTTCACTTTTATATTCTTGGGTACTCACTTTTTTGGTTTTTGAAAACATCCGAGGCAGCAGATAAGTATAGCAAAGTCTTATCATAAGCAAAAATAGTACACTGGCTGCAACATTATTGAGTGCTTACCTAGGAATTATATATATATTTTTAAGATTTTATTTATTTATTCATGAGAAAGACAGAGGGACAGAGATAGAGATACAGGCAGAGAGAAAAGCAGGCTCCATGCCAGAAGCACGATGTGGGACTCGATCCCCGGACTCCGGGATCACACCCTGAGCCAAAGGCAGACGCTCAATCGCTGAGCCACCCGGGCATCCCCTAGGAATTGTATTAATGCTTTACATGTACTGTATCAGTTAATCATCACAACAGCTTTATTAAGTAGGTATAATTATTAGTCCCCATTTTATAGATGAGTAAATCAAGGCCTGAGTTAAATAACTTCTTCACCTTCTCGCTGTTTACCACTACTGCACTCTGCATTCTTTCATTTCCTTTTTTTTAAAGATTTATTTATTTATTTGAAAGAGAGAGAGTTCACACGTTCATGACTGTGGGAGTGAGGAGAGGGGCAGAGGGAAAGATTCCCAAGCAGACTCCCCACTGAACATAGAGCCTGACCTGGAGCTTCATCTCGTGACCCATGAGATCATGACCTGAGCCAAAACCAAGAGTTGGACACTCGATTGATTGAGCCACCCGGACACCCCTATATTCTTTCATTTCCTATGTGCATTCTGATGCGATGGACTTTTTTCCCCACACAGGTGTCTAACACTGGAGTGGGGTGGCCATGTGGGGTTCACCTGTCTAGTTTTACATAAAGAACTTTGTCTTAGTGGAGAAATGACAGAGGTTTCTCTCCTTTGCAGTGTGAAGCCCACCTTGGCCATGTGTTTCCTGATGGACCTGGGCCTAGTGGTCAGAGGTTTTGCATTAACAGTGTGGCACTGAAGTTCAAACCAAGGAAACACTGACTATCTCCAAGGGACCCCTTCCCCTGCCACTGCTCCATTTATACCCTCAATTTTCACAGTTTATGTTAATGCCTTATTTTATTTACTACCAAACCAAGCAAAGTTTGCTTCTGGCATCAAGCAAGTTCCAACTTCTATAACTGATTTACCTGGAATCAACCCAACCCTGACTCCATCTTGGATGGTGAAATTTCACAGAATGTCAGAGGGGCAGCCTTTTACATCTGGTTGACTTCTGTAGGCTTTGCCTGGGATGGGAGGGCAAGATTCTTTGAGGACATTAAGAAACTGATGGACTACAATCCAAAAAACTTCTACAAAAGTACCCTGAACTTTCCACTGCAGGTAAGTCCTTTGTGGACATATGTAGGTGAGGGATCAAGTGAAAAGATGAAGGAAATGCGATTAATCAACGATCCCAGCATTGAAAGAAGTACCAAGGACGGAGATTGTGGAAGAACGGTGTTTGGGAGGCACACGTGGTGATTGATGGGATGCATAAATCTTTTTCAGAATTTTAGAATGTCTTGAACATTCTGGTTTCATCCTTTCTACCAGCAAATAAGTTCCAATAAGAGTGTGCAAGATTTCAATGACAAAAGAATAAAAAGTGGTTACAAAGTTAAGCTTTAACATGTTCAAATAAAATATTTACTAAAATTTTATATTTGTTTTTTGTCTAAGCCTACGAGTTTGCTCTTTTGGAAAACAACTCTAAATCAGATACCAGAAAAATTTTGATTACATGGTAGAAGGCATTTGGTTACACCAACAGTAATAGGAACTCAATTGTTTTACAGATTGAGAGTCTTGAATAATTTGCTATTGAGAGTGTTTAAATTATTTGAGACATTACAGGCAGAAAAAGTTATTTCATTTTTTCCTCCTGTTTAGCTTGTAATGCATTATCCAGCTCTTCTTTTAGTGGTTACCTTGGAAATCACAATATGTATCCTTAATTTGTCACAGTCATATAAAAATTACTACTTTTTGTTACTTCTTCAAGAATGCTAACCTTAGAACACTTTAACCCCATTAACACCCTTCCATATTTTGTGTTACTATCCTGTGTATGTAATTTTACACACATTTTAACCCCCACAAGTCATTATTAATTTATGTATCCATATTTATTTATATTTACCTACATATTTGTCCTTTCTGTTCTCCCTTATTTCTTCCCGAAATCCCATATTTCCCTGTGGGATTACTTTTTTCTGCTTAAAGAATTCCTTTTTGTTTTAGTTCATGATTCCTAGTGGTGGACCTTTTATTTTTTGTTGGCTGAGACATGTATTTATTCTCCTTTAAAATATTTAAAACTTTACTGAGGAGAAGTTGAAATACAAAACTATTACACATCTTTAATCTATAAATTTTGATGAGTTTTGTCTCCTTTCATTTTGGAAATATTCTTTTCCTTGTGTATAGAGTTCTAATTTGAAGATATTTCAGCATTTTTAAAGTTTTGTTCCATTGTCTTATGGCGTCCATTGTTTTCTCTGAGAAATCAGTTGTTAGTGCTATTGTTGTTCCTTTGAAAACAGTGTGTTCTCCTGCCCAACCCTAGCTATTTTTATGAATTTCTTCTTTTCTTTGATTTTCCGCAGTTTATGTTGTGCCCTGGGGTGGTTTTCTTTGTATTTTTTGTGCTTGGGGTTCATTGAGTTCTTTGAATCTTAGCTTGATACTTTCATCAGTTTTGGAAAATTCAATTTTTCTCTCTTCACTGTTGCTTTTTCCCTGACCTCACTCCTGTTCTCCTGGAACTTGAATCATCCAAATTTTAGACCATTTATTGCAGCCCACATATCTCTAAGGTTCTTTTCTGAATTTTCCCATTCTTTTAAATTTCTGTACTTCAGTTTGGATATTTTTTGTCAATGTGCTCTCTTACCAGTCTTATCCTTTTGCTTTCTAGTCTGCTCTTATTTATTTATTTATTTTTATTTGTTTATTTGTTTGAGAGAGCATGTGAGCTGGGGCGGCAGGGGGCGGGGGGAGTGAGGGACAGAGGGAGAGAAAGAATCCCAAGCAGACTCCCCATTGAGTGTGGAGCCTGACATGGGGCTCTATTCTAGGACCCCAAGATCATGACCTGAGCCAAAAATCAAGAGTCAGACACTTAACTGAGTGAGCCACTAGGGCCCTGTCTGCTTTTAAGCACATTTACAAAGTCTTAATTTTAAGTATTGCATCTTTTTTAGTCATAAAATAACAAATTTCTTGTTTATGCATTCCAATTCTCTATTGAAGTTCTCCATCTTCAAGAGAGAAAATTAGGTGTATTCCCCCTCCCCATGTTTTTAATTTTTGCTCTTGAACATATTAAGCATAATTTTAAAAGCCCTTGTTAGTCAGCTTCACTATCTGGATCACCCATGAGTGTGTGTGTATTTGATATTTATTCATATGTTCTTGCTTTTTGGAATGTCTAGCAGTGGGCCCTCATACACCTCAGATACAATCCTCCAGACTAAGAGGGTGGAGAAAAGGGCCGTTCAGAAACATTGACTAATCAGAAAGGTTCCTTTGCCCTGCTTAGTGACTATTCTGTAGCACTTTTTGCCATGGTGATATGCCTGATGGCAGAAGTGTTTGCCAGAGTATCTGTTAAGTCTTCACTCTGAGCATATTTTCGCTAAGAAAGACCTCCCCTAAAAATAGAAACACTGTAGCCTACCCACCTTTCTGGAAGCTTCTGCCATTCCAACCAAGTACCCACTGGATAAGTACTCACACTGAAGCACTGGATAATGCATGTGGAGGAATAATAGCAATTTAATAGAATATTGTTTTCGTCTACTTTTCAGACATGGCTTGCTTTGGCCACAGAAGGGAATATTAATAATTTGTTATTGGATTAGCAACTTTATAGATCAACCTCATATGCAGTAACTGTGTTTCTGCCTCTCACCATTAAATTAGCCCCCATAAACACAAGGTTTAAAAAAAAAAAAAGCTATAGTCAGAAAGGTGTTGAAACCAGTGATTTGTTTGAATAGAGTCATGACAGATGAAATGGTCATTGGAGGGATGCCTGGGTGGCTCAGTGGTTGAGCCCTTTGGCCCAGGGCGTGATCCTGGAGTCCCAGGATCGAGTCCCACATTGGGATCCCTGTATGGAGCCTGCTTCTCCCTGGGCCTATGTCTCTGCCTCTCTCTGTGTGTATCTCATGAATAAATAAAATATTTTTTAAAAAAGAAATGGATCATGTGTTGGTGGATTGGTTATACCTCTGTTTCTCTATCTTAGCAGCAACAACAAAAAGCCCCAAACATTCCATAAGTGGAATGTGACTGGCTTGACTTACATCTTAAGATGGGAAGAGTATCAAATTACTAGAGAAAAATGATTATAGTCTGTGTTAAAAAATAAAATATTAAGTAATGTATCGACTACAGTGCCACAATGCAATGCTGACACTAACCACCCAGAGTCAGAGCCCACCCCATGGGTGTGACGCAGAATCCCAACAACACTGCTCTCATGTCCAGTGGCAGCTGCAAGTTTAGGGGCCTCTAGGTTACTTGCACTTCTGACCAACTGGCTACAGATTCAAAGGTACTCCTGTGACCTCCTTCAGGTTCAATAATTTACTAGAATGACTCACAAAACTCAGGAAAGTGCTATACTCATTATTACAGTTGTATTCTAAAGGATGCAAATCAAGACGGTAAGTGAGGAGACACATAATGTGAAGTTCCAACACAGAGATTCTGTGCCCTCTCCCTGTGGAATCAGGTTGGGTCATCCCCACAGCACATGGATATGCTCAGCAACCAGGATGCTCACCAGAGGTTCAGTGTTGAGTTTTCACTGGGATCTCATTACATAGGTATGATTCATTGAACCATGTGAATGAACTCAATCTCCGTTCCCTCTTCCCTACCCAGAGGTAGGGAGTCAGGCTGATTTCACGTGGCTCAAAGCCACAATCCTCTAAACACATGGTTGGTCTTGCCATCATGACCAATCCCCATCCAGGTCATCTCCTTAGCATAAACTCAGGTAAGGTCCAACAGTCCCTCATGAATAAGAAAGACACTTCCTCTTACCATTCAGGAATTTCCGGTGGTTTGAAAGCTCTATCTCAGGAACCCAGAACAAGGATGAGACAAATACTCTATTATATGATATTTAAGAGATAACATTACATATCAAATTTTGTAGGATATTGTTAATGCTATATTCAAAGCCTTAAATGCTTTTCTTTTTTATAAAAGTAAATAAAGGGTGCCTGGGTGGCTCAGTTGGTTAAATGTCTGCCTTCACCTCAGGTCACGGATCCCAGGATTTAGCCCCACATGAAGCCCCACATCCTGCTCCCGCTGAGCAGGGAGCCTGCTTCTCCCTCTCCCTCTGCCTGTTGCTTCCACTGCTTGTGTTGTCTCTCTGTGTCAAATAAATGAACAAAATCTTTAAGAAATGAAATAAAAGACTTATTTAAAGAAGTTAGAAAAAAGAATAAGGTAATCTTAGTAAATAACAGGATAAAGAAATGACGAGGAGATAATGAAGCAGAAAAATTTAACAGAGTAAAACATCAAACAAATGAGTCTGAAAAACAGCAACAATGCAGAACAAACTTCCAGTAGTTTTTTTTTTTTTTTTAAGATTTATTTATTCATGAGAGATACAGTAAGAGAGAGGCAGAGACATAGGCAGAGGAGAAGCAGGCTCCTCGAAGGGAGCTGGATGCGGGACTTGATCCTGGATCCCGGGATCATGACCTGAGTGGAAGGCAACTGCCCAACCGCTGAGTCACTGAGGCATCCCTCCAGTAGTTTTAATCAAGAAGAAAGAATATCCATCCGAACTAAAATAGAAATAAAATGGGTATAAAAACAGATATAGGAAATTTTAAAATTGTTAACACATGCTCTGTAGAGCTCAACTGAAAATACACATGAGATGTGTGGATTTTTTTTCATTAAAGTATATTTATACAATATTAACATTAGTTTCAGGTATAAAACATAGTGATTTGACAATTACATACATTACAAAATACCAAGATTAAGTGTAGTTCCTATCTGTCATGATACAAAATTGTTACAGTATTATTGACTCTATTCTCCATGCTGGACTTTTCTTCCCTGTGAGTTATTTTATAACTGGAAATGCACAGTTCTTAATCCCCTTTACCTCTTTTCATTCATCCCCCCCCTCCCCTCTGCTCTGGCAGCCACCTACTTGTTCTCTGTTTTTATGAGTCTGTTTTTTGCTTGTGTTTCGTATTTTAGATTCCACAGATAAGTGAGATTATATGATGTTTGTCTTTATCTGACTTATTTCACTTAGCATAATACTCTCTAGTTCCATGCATGACCTATGGCTAAGTAATATTCTTGTGTATATGTTTGTACACACCACATCTTAATTCATTTATTTATCAATGGACACTTGAGTTGCTTCCATATCTTGATTATAAATAATGCTGCAATAAACACAGGGGTGCATATATCTTTTTTTTTTTTCTTTTTTTATTGGAGTTCGATTTGCCAACATGTAGTATAACACCCATTGCTCATCCCATATATCTTTTTAAATTGTTTTCTTTTTCTCCAGGTAAATACCCAGAAGTGGAATTACTGAATTGTATGATACTTCCATTTTTAACTTTCAAGGAACTTCCATACTGTTTTTTCATAGTGGCTGTACCAATTTACATTCCATCCACAGTGCACAAGTGTTCCTTTTTCTCTTCATCCTTCCCAACACTTGTCTTTGATACCAGCTATTCTGACTGGTGTGAGGTGATATATCATTTTGGTTTTGATTTGCATTTCCCTGATGATTAAGTGATGTTGAGCATCTTTTCATGTGTCTGATGGCCATCTCTGTGTCTTCTTTGGAAAAAGGTCTATTTAGGTACTCTGCCCATTTTAAATTGAATTATTTATTTTTTGGTGTTGAGTTGTGTGAGTTCTTTATTTTGGATATTAACCCTTTGTTGGATATAATTTGCAAATATCTTCTCCCATCCAATAGGCTTTTGTTGAAATGTATGATTTCTGTAGAAAACATTAAATTATCAAAATTGCTATAAGAAGATCTTTTTTTTCTGACTGAGCCAGCCAGGCACCCCGAGAAGATGCTAATATCTGAGTAGATTAATATGCATAGAGAAAGCTTTAGAAATTATTCAGAGTTGCCTCTCAAAAATAACTCTGGACCTGGAGAGTTTCATGAGTGAATTCCCTCAAACCTCCAATAATTCATATGCCATATACATAGTAGATTTAATATTTGCAAAACTAACAACAGTGACATTAAATCCTGTCAAAGGTAGAGGATAACATAAAGGAATGAGATATATAAACCAATTTTTTAAAAAGATTTTATTTATTTATTCATAAGAAACAATGAGAGAGAGACAGAGACACAGGCAGAGGGAGAAGCAGGCCCCATGCAAAGAGCCCGATGGGGGACTCGATCCCGGATGCCGGGATAATGCCCTGAGCCGAAGGCAGATGCCCAACTGCTGAGCCACCCAGGTGTCCCTATAAACCAATTTTACCTAAGAAAATAGATGTGGGAACATTAAATAAGCTACTAACAAAATGAATTTAATAGGATATTAAAAGAACAAAATTTAGCTTTCAGTTCGATCAGTATGAAAAACTAGATTCTTTGAAGGTCCCTCCAATCCACAACAGAACAGAACCTGTCTGTGTGGAGGCCGAGAAAAATCAAGGCCATTCCACCTCAAGTTCAGCGTTAGCACAAGTACAGCCATCCCAGGCCCCTGGGAGTAAGAGCTGAACTTTACCTTACTTCACTTACAGGAAGAAAACAGTTTACAGCTTAACGTCCTAGAAAGCCCCATATTAGAATAAGAACAGAGCCCAAGCCAAGGGCAAGAAGCCCCTTCTATTATTAGAATTATTATTATTATTATTCTATTAGAGTAAGAACAGAGCTCAATGCCCTTGAAAGCCCCATATCAAAATGTAAACAGAACTTGAGAAATTCCTCCACCCCTTCTGGAGGTCCCCTAGACCAGCCTATAAAAAACTAAGCTGAAACCCATCTCGGGGTCCAAGTCTCTGCTCCGTTGTGTCGGGTGTACTTGGACCCAAGCTCAAGCTTGTAAATAAACCCTCATGTGCTTGCATTGGTTCGGCTCCTCAGTGGTTTCTCGGATTGGGCACAACATTTGGGGGCTCGTCTGGGATCCGAGAGCCCTCCAGGACCCCATCCGGAGGGTTTCACGCGCGGTGAGTGCACTCAACTTTTTCCACTTTTTGCGCTCATATTCTCTGAGAGCTCTACCTGTAGGAATTCCAATCTGTATTGGCTTAGGCGGACATGCTGGCGGGCCGTCGACTGGGGGTCTTGAGGAGACGTCCCTTGCCCCCACTGGGAGGGCAGGGTCCTCATCTGTAAGGAGGACGGAGGTCCTCATGTAAGGAGAGCTGGCTGCCAGCCCTCCGGGTTGCTCTTTGTTTTGTCTCCGTGGCCACACTAGAACGTTTGTCTGTTACCGTGTTCTTGTTACCTGTTTGCGCACTGGTGTGTGTTACTGTGTTCTTGTTAACTGTGCGTTTGACTGTGTTATTTTTTAACTGTCATAACTGTGCCTTGGTGTGGACGGGAGACATAATGGGGCAAATGCAAACCACACCCTTGTCTCTTATGCTCTCCCACTTCTTGGATGTTAGGGAAAGAGCTCGTATTCTGAGCATAGACATACGGAGAGGGAGATTCCAAATTTATCGCATATCAGAATGGCCAACCCTTGATGTGGGATGGCCCCAAGAAGGAACTTTTTACCTACCTATTATCTTACAGGTTAAGGCTGTGATCTTCAGGGACAAATCGGACGGCCACCGTGACCAGGTGCCCTACATCCTGGTCTGGCAGGACATGATTGAGAATTCCCCTCCTTGGGTAAAACCATTTTTGCTCCCCAAAGCGCACAATGACTAAAGGTAAGGAGAGACTGGGTCCAC
Source organism: Vulpes lagopus (assembly GCF_018345385.1). NCBI lineage: Eukaryota > Metazoa > Chordata > Mammalia > Carnivora > Canidae > Vulpes > Vulpes lagopus. The sequence continues at coordinate 64,241,097 of NC_054831.1, forward strand.
CGCCAGACTCTAGGGGCAGGTCTCCAGGCTGCCACGTGCAAGCCTACAAATCTGGCCGAGGTATGGTTATGTAAGACAGGGTAAGGACGAGAGTCCAGCAGCCTTCTTAGAGAGAATACTAGGAGAGAAGAGCTTGCAGGACTTCTAGTAGCAGAAAGAGTCAATAATAATAAAGTCCGGAAGAGCAACAAACCAAAGTAAGTGACTGGCAGACCCGAAACCTAGCCAGGATCCTGCTGGCCACAACCATGGACGACCCACAGGAAAGACGGAGGCACCTCAAGAAGCTGGCTTCAGGGACAGGTAAGGAGGATGACCCTGGTCCCTGTCTGTTGGGAGCGCCCTAAGCTGAACAAAACCCAATGTGCTTATTGCAAAGAAGAGGGCCATTGGGTGAAAGACTGTCTTAACAAAAGACCTAAAAAAAAAAAAAAAAAAAAAAACAAAAGACCTAAGGCCCCTGCCAAGATCTTGGAGATGGAGGACCTGGACAACTAGGGGAGTCGGGGTTCAGCACCCCTCCCAGATCCCAGGGTAAGTCTCAGAGTGGAAGGGCAACCTGTTGAATTCCTAGTGGACACTGGGGCACAACATTTGTTTTTTATTACAACCCCAAGGGAAATTGGCAAACAAGGGGCCATGGGCACCAAACAGTACTCATGGACTACCCGAGGAACTGTGGATCTCAGCATGGGCCGGGTATCCCACTCCTTCATGGTCATCCCTGAGTGTCCCTACCCGTTGTTGGGATTTGCTCACCAAGATGGGGGCACAAATTTGTTTCCACCCTGAAGGGGCAAAAATCCTAAACAAGCAGGGGCACCCTATTCAGGTGCTTGTCCTGAGTTTAGAAGACGAATATCGTCTCTGTTGTCTCCACCAAACGCCCTCAGCCCCAATGACTGACATTGACCGTTGGCTGCAGGAATTCCCCAAGTATGGGCAGAAACTGGGCCGGCACCGACCGGCCATATACATAGAACTAAAGCCGGGGTCAGACGCTGTCCGGGTCCGCCAATACCCCATGCCTCTCGTAGTGCATAGGGGAATCACACCGCACATACGGCTACTACTCGACTCGGGCATATTGAGGCCTTGCCAATCGGCACGAACACTCCCTTGCTGCCGGTTCGGAAACCACACTCTAACGATTACAGGACAGTCCAGGACTTAAGGGAAGTCAACCGGCGAGTAGAGGATATGCACCCTACGGTCCTAAACCTATACACCCTCCTCTATTTAAAAGATGCCTTTTTCAGCCTGCCTTCAGCACCCAAGAGCCAAGACCTCTTCACCTTTGAATGGATGGACCCTGAGAAAGGCATCAATGGCCAGCTCACCTGGACTCGACTACCACAAGGATTCAAAAATTCACTGACCATCTTCGATGAGGCCTTACATGAAGACTTGGGTGAGTTCCATTCTGAGCACCCTCATTTGATACCCTGTTGGCGGCGGAGGACCAGGACCCATGCTTGCGAAGCACCAGGGACTTGCTACAAACCATAGTGGCTCTAGAATACTGGGCCTCAGCTATAAAAGCCCAGATCTGCAGAGCAGAGGTGAGTTACCTTGGGTACAAATTAAAGGATGGACAAAGATGGTTGATGGATGCATGGAAGGAAACCGTCTTAAGGATCCCACAGCCACAAACTGTCCGCCAGGATGGACAGAGGCCTTTCCCACCAAACATGCAGCACAGACCGTGACCAAGAAACTGCTGAAAGACATCTTACCGAGGTATGGCTTTCCTGTTAAGACTGGATCAGACAACGGCCCAGGATTCGTCTCTAAGGTAACACGGGGAGTGGCACTAGTACTTGGGGCAGATTGGAAATTACATTGTGCATATCCCAGAGCTCAGGACAGGTAGAGGGGATGAACAGAACATTAAAGGAGACCTTAACTAAATTAGCCCTGGAGACTGGCGGGGACTGGGTGACTCTCCTCCCCTTTGCCCTATATAGGGTGAGGAACTCCCCATATAAGATGGGACTGACTCCCTACAAGGCCATGTTCGGTATTCCTCCACCTATTATCCCCAATTTAGCAGCAGGTCTCCAAGGTGAACAGCCTCTGGCATGTTGGAATGTGAGGAAGGGTTCCATGTGAACAGCAGTTGAACATGGGTCAGTTGGTCCTGAGAGATGGGCGAGCGCCATTCTGAAGGGACGGGCGATGGCCTCCGTTGCCCTCAGCCGATCGGAAGGGAGTCGGGTTCAGATCCCCGAATCCGGAGTGGTGGAGATGGGCGTCTAGGCGTCCAGTGCGGTAACGCAACCGATCCTGGAGAAGCTGGCAGGAGCCCCGGGGAGAGTTCTCTTTCCTTTGTGAAGGGCAGGGCGCCCTGGAATGGGCTTGCCCCGAGAGAGGGCCTGTGCCTTGGAAGCGGCTCGGTTCCGGCGGCGCCCGGTGAGCTCTCGCTGGCCCTTGAGAATCCGGGGGAGAGGGTGTAAATCTCGCACCTGGCGGTACCCATATCCAAACCTGAGGTGCTTGCTGAGTTTGATTACCAACTTCTTTTCTCCCTCCAAATGTCACAATGAACCCATGAGCAGGTGTGGCCTAAACTGAGGGCCCTCTACGAGACTGGGCCACCCCCTGGGTCCCCATTGATACCGGCCAGGTGACTGGGTGTACGCGCAGAGATACCAACACCAGACACTTCAACCTCACTGGAAGGGACCCTACATCGTGATCTTGACCACTCCCACCACTCTCAAGGTTGACGGGATTACTCCCTGGGTCCACTACACCCACGTCCGGCCAGCTGATCCACAGGCTGTTCTCAAGGACTTTGTTCCAGAATGGAAAAGCCAACCTGACAAGGACAATCCCCTAAAGCTAAGATTGTGCCGTTCTCACTTACCCCACTAATGTTGCTTCCCCGTTAGCCATTTAAAAATGTGCACCCAATTCAGCCTTTTAAAGTCTTTTAAGGGTTAAAAAAATGGAAGCATCTTAACTGTAGAGAGGCTTTTGCAGGCAAGGGGTGGCGGGGGGGCGGTTATGTGTTGCCCCAAATGAGGAGTGTTGCTTCTTTACTGACCACTCAGGAATAGTCCAGGAATCTATGGCAAAAGTCAGAAAAGGTTTGGCTAGACGTAAACGGGAGCAAGAACAGCAACAAGGCTGGTTTGAATCATGATTTAATCATTCTCACTGGCTCACTCTGAGACCAGCCTGGACCCATGATTGGGTCCTTCCTTAGGTTCCTCTGAGAGGGGGAAACGTGGAGGCCAAGAAAAATCAAGGCCATTCCACCTCAAGTTCAGCGTTAACACAAGTACAGCCATCCCAGGACCCTGGGAATAAGAGCTGAACTTTACCTTACTTCACATACAGGAAGAAAACAGTTTACAGCTTAACAACCTAGAAAGCCCCATATTAGAATAAGAACAGAGCCTAAGCCGAGGGCAAGAAGCCTCTATTAGAATAAGAACAGAGCTCAATGCCCTTGAAAGCCCCATATCAAAATGTAAACAGAACTTGAGAAATTCCTCCACCCCTTCTGAAGATCCCCTAGACCAGCCTATAAAAAACTAAGCTGAAACCCACCTCAGGGTCCAAGTCCTTGCTCCACTGTGTAGGGTATACTTGGACCCAAGCTCGAGCTTGTCCAAGAAAATAAAATTAAGCTCTTTAAGAGCTGCTTCTGAGATGCCAACATGTACTTATGTTTCTTCTGTCATCAAATTTGTACCTCTGAGTACATATGTAGATATTTTCTGTAAATAACCTATTTTTTCTTCATCATTTCTTGGGCTCCTTGGTGGTTTCTCGGATTCGCAATCCAGTGCCAATCTTGGGCACTACACCTGAAATATACTGATTGCTAACGTACAAGACATAATAGAAATGTCCAAGACATGTTGGAGGTGGTGAGGGCAGGACTCTAACAGGAAGGGAGGGCCCTAAGCATTCACAGGTGCAGGGAATGGTTAAGCCAACATCACTTGTCCATTCAAGTATTTATTTAAGAAATATTTAAGGGGTACTTGCTGTTTGCTGGGCTCTTTTCTAGAAACACACACTATAAAGTTTATGTGGAAGGAGTGTTCTTTATGAACAGTGAGACCAGTATGGCTGAAGAGGAGTGAGGAAAATAATAATATACAATGACCTCTCTGCTTTTTCCAATATGATGAATTAAATGGAGATACATTGAGGACACCAAAATTTGGAAAAATAATAATTAGAATCATAGAATGAAAATGAGAATAATAATTAGAATTAGAAATTGCAATGAAGCCAAGGAAGCAGGGCTACTTATTGTAGGGAGAGCTCCTTGCTCTTCTCCAATTTTCTCCTTAGTTTGTGTGTAGTCCCTCTGAAGCACGTCTTCCTTCAGGCTGATCAAAGAGTCTGAGTGGTTGGGTTGGCTGTAATTGCATTTAGGAAAGGAAAGGGGCACCTGGTGGGGCTCAGTGTCGAGCATCTGCCTTTGGCTCAGGTCGTGATTTCGGGGTCTTGGGATCCAGCCCCACGTTGGGCTCCCTGCTCAGTAGGGAGCCTGCTTCTCCCTCTTCCCCTTCCCGTTTGTGCTCTCTCTCTCATTCTCTCTCAAGTAAAGATAGAATTGGAAAAAAAAGGAAGGAATGGAGCAAATGTCACATCACCACCAGCACATACATCCTGTCCTGAATCATGAAGCTCAAAAACCAAGTTAAAAAACATGCCCAGGTAGGCACTCACACACGTACAAAGGTTGGAAACCTCCGTCTGAAGGCTGGGTGATGACTCCAAAGGTATTCTTGGTGTACTTACAGGTATGTTGGACACACCATTAGTCTCAGGGGTTTTAGAGACCTGTTCCTTATAGATTTGTTGAACTATATTGGACATCTGAAATTCATCTAACACTATATATTAACCATACTGAGATTAAAAAAAGAAAAAAAGCACAAGGGCGTTTCTCAAAAGTTATCAGTCATGGCTTGATCCTGCCCTGGCATAAGCTGTAAACAGCATTATCCATCCTCCCTGATGCATGAGTGATTTGAACACATCACATTACCAGTGACCTTCTGAGTCCCAGTCTACCGACCCCCTGGCATTGTAAGGTGGCCTGCGAGATGCCACTGGGCTTGACGACTCCACGAAAAGGCCATTTTCTCAAGACACCGTCAGGTGAGGAATTCTTCAAAGACTCCGTCGTCCACAGGCTTGCTTTCTACATATGTCCAACCTCCTCTCCTCATGCTTTCCGAACTTCCTCCCCCGAATCTAGCTCTAGGGAGCAAGAGGGGGGGTGGCCAGCTTCTGCTCACTTGCTCTGAAAAGTGGGGGAGCATCCCTCGGGGCTGCGTCCCGGCCTGTGTGAGGGAGGAAAGTTTGTAACTGTGAAGTTATTCAAGACAAGGTCCTGGGGTGTTGGAACAGGATATGCTGAAGTCTGACTCTTAATCTTCCTCCCAGAGAGTTCTGAACAAAAGAATAATTCCTGTTTCATTCAGATGCCCTGATTCAGATCAGGGAGGGGGCAGTAAGAGATGAGGGTGGAGGGAACATTCTTGGTAATCTGAGTATTTGGCTGATTGGTAACTGTTTACAGCTTGTTTCTTTCTAGTGCATACCCCTTGAAATCATTTTCTTTGTAAATGTTAAAAGCCATATGGAAAAAAAAACAACCTTGATTACTCTTCATTGTATTTCAATCAGCAGCATGTCAGCCTCTGAATAAACTATAATTCCTTCGTGTCTGTTGAGGAGAACATTTAGACCACATTTAAAAAAAATACCTTGGTAGGGGTCTCAGGAACAATTAGCAATTAAAATAATCTATTTTCTACACTTCTGTATCAACAGGCCGCTTGATTGAAGTCAGCGTCTCAGGCACAGCTTTGCTCTGGAGCCTCATCCTCCCCAGTTCCAAGCTGCTGGAATCACTGGAAATGTCTTAAGTGTTCCCAAATTTATAAATGAGTCATTAATTTTGGAATCGAACTTGATGCCTTGTCCAGAGAATATGCTTCCAGGGGTCACCAGTACTCCCCTCAAATTTCCACTGCGAGGGACTAAAGAAGACACCTGGCCAGGGCAGAAGCCACCAGAAGACCTGCTGCAACTGTGCCCTCCCCTACTCCCCTTCACCCCCAGCCACGGCCTGCGCTTTGCCTAAAGATGCTACTCTGCTGGGATTATTTCCAGAGCAACAGATGCCCAGCACCATGAAAAGTGCTTTTCTACAGATAAAAGAGAATGAAAAGTTACTGGGTCCAACAGCAGAGAGACTAAACTGAATCCCAGAAAGACTGAACTAGTTGGTGACTGCCCTGGCATGAAAGGTTCCCGAACCTCATACCAGTTTCTCTCTCCTCCCCTGGGTGGTCTTTATGGGTGGGAATTGGGTTAGGTGGTTTCTGTCTTGCAAGGTGTTAACTTTGCACAGCAGTTCGGGCGTGATCCTGATTTCAGGCGGAGGAATAGACTTGAGGACTTCTCAAGGCCACGATCTGGCCCAAGAGTCTGAGAACTCCAGAAAATGGGGCAGGGTCCATACAAGTGGGTGGCCATCCCGCACCGCCTCATTCCCCGCCCTCCACAACCTGCCCGGAGACCGGACACAGAAGCTTACAGGAGCTTGTATGAGGTGGGAAAGGCACCACCTCACTGCTCAGGAAGCACCCATGCTGACACCTTTACCGGCAGCTGAGGCCGAGACTCTGCAGCCCAAGTGCCTCTGTTACCTCGCCCTTGTCCCTGCAAGTACTCCAACAGGGGTAGGAACAGGGGACGAAAATGGCAAGGGGCAGAGATCGATATTGAGAAGAGTCCGCAAGACAAGGTGCAGCAGAGAAGGAACATCCCCAACAGGAACCCAGCCATTGCACCTGGGCCCGAGTCTGAGTCAGGAATGAAAGAGAGGGTCCCCTTGTAGAGCCACTTGGGTGACCATTTCTACCGTGCCTAAGACGTTCACCATCCCTAGAGCATAGGCCAAGCTGTCTTTTCAGGGTCAGAACAATGACTGCAACGGCAGAACCACTCCCTGGAGCCTCTTCCCTGGGGTCAAGGACCCTTGAGACATCTAGAAGCAGGCAGGACTGGACAGCCTGAGAGTCCCCAAGTGCCAGGACATGTCGGAATATGGTTATACCATAACCCTCTACAAAATGTCTTCAGTGGGTGGGTGAGGCCTAGACTAAACGAAGTTCAGCGACACTTCCAGAATGTCTGAGCTAAGCATCGCAGTGCTTTGCCATGAACAGCAAGCCCCCACAGCCCAGGGACGCCCCCCCCCCCCCCCCCCCAGCCATCACCGATCAGTATGCACTTAACAAAAGTGGCTCAGGCTCATTCTAAAACAAACAGGCTGATAGTTTATGAGGCAGAATAACCAAATTGATGAAAATGATAGTAAAAAAGCACTAAACAGTAAAAAAAATCCACCTTTTATAAGCCCTTTTCACTTCTATGATGTTTTTAAAATGTAGGAGTGCTTGCATGAGAATTGTAATATTTATGAGTCCTAGGACTATTTCATGAATTCATGTAATTTTTTAGAAAATTGTTTCCAAAAAGTGGGGCATTTTTTCATTGCGATCAGTATGCTTCCTCTGCTTGCTTAACAATGCTTTCTGTGAATTTAAAATTTCCTCTTTGGTGCTAAGTAAATCTCTGAAAGAATGTTGATCAAAAATTAATCTTTCATATCACTAGTATTTTTATCATTGTGTGTACACTCCAGGACTGTTTGTGTTGAAATGTATCTTCTTCAAGTAATATTGTCCACTGTCTCCATTATTTTGCTTTTTTAGATTGATACATGTTAATTTTCAGTGAGGAATTCCTGCTTTACTGTTATAAAGAAGAGACGGCTAATTGTGTGCTGTGCCTGCCAGCGAGAAGAGAGGTCAAGCCCACGGGAGGAGATGTCTTGGGCTCAGCCAACGCTGGTAGTGTAACTCCTGTTCTTGTACCTGCCTTTGTTGTTCTTTGATGCACACCAGAGTATTTGCTTTATAAGCAGAGGACCCTCAGGCTGCCTCAGCTCTCCTTCTGGCTCCTGGACGGGGTGTCAATCATCCGAGGAAGGAGCCCTTTTCGTGAACATCTCTATACACTCCAGACAAGGATCTGAAGCCAGAAGCCAACTGAACTCTTCAGGAGATACTTAGGGAGAGTGGCACAAGGACAGGGGCAGAGGGAGGGAGATGGGATAGCATGGTGCTGGCATAGCCGTGTTCCCAGCCTCTACGGATGTCCTAACCCTGTGCTGCTACCTCCAGGGACAGTGGCCTGGTGTGGTCAGTACTGATGTTCTCGGAGCAGCCAGGTTGTCACCAGGGACCCTCACACCAGCAGAAGTTGCACAGCTGGGCAGAGAGGGGCCAGTAACCAGCTCTGGTGACTGCGGCTAACAGACTGGTTAGTGTTGCCTTCAAGGGCCCCTTTGGAGACTCCTCCAAATAACGGGAGACATAAGGATTGCTATGTTTAGGGAACCTTAAGTTATTGTAATCTGGGCATTAAAAAATGAATGGGGGGGCACCCGGGTGGTTAAGGGTCCCACTCTTAGTTTCAACTAAGGTCATGATCTTAGGGTCATGAGATAGAGCCCCCTCACCCTCTGTGCCCCCCCCCCCTTAAAAAATGAATAGGACTTCATGTTGTCACCACAGGCTAGTGAAACCTGGATATACCCAATGTACCTATAATGATTGTAATGCTAAATTAAAGAGAAGATTATCCAGACAAAACTTTTCTTCCCTCTTTATTCTAATTTTTATAGTAAAAAACTGACATTAAAAATTAATTCAATTAAAACCTCACTGAGCTATTTCCTACCTATGAAATCAGCAAAAGCCCCAAAATTTGCTAACATACTCTGTTGGCGAGACTGTGGAGAAACAGGTCTCACAATACAAAATGGCACAACCAGTTTAAGGGCAGCTTGACAGTATCTACCAGAAAACCTTCACCTACCCTTTAACCCAGCAATGTCACTCCTAGGGATTGATCCCAAAGATACATTGGCAAGGCTGCCCAAGGGTAATCACTGCAGTACTGTCAATGGAAGCAAGACTGGAAATGATCCAAATGTTCTTCCGTAGGGTGATGGTTGAATAAACTATGCTTGGGCACATAGTGCCCAAAGTGGAGTATTGTCCAGTTATAAAAGAAATGAAGAATATCTCTATATGCTATTCTGGAGAGATCTTTAGGATATATTGCTAAGTGAAAAAAAGCATAGTAGAGAAAAATCTGGGTAGTATTCTACTATTCATCTAATTAAGAGGGAGATTTCTTCAAATAAGCCTTCCTTTGTAGGTTTGCATTGGAAACTATGATAAACTATTTCACATAATTCTAAAAAAAATTAAATTTAAAAAAGTAATCCCCAGGGACTCCTAGGTGGCTCAGTCAGTGAAGGATCTGACTCTTGATTTTGGCTCAAGTCATGATCTCAGGATTGTGGGATCGAGCTCCATGTGGGGCTTTGTACTGGATATGGAGCCTGCCTAAGATTCTCTCTCTCCCGGGCACCTGGGGAGCTCAGTCGGTTAAGCAGCTGCCTTTGGCTCAGATCGTGATTTCAGGGTCCTGGGATCGAGCCCTACAGGGGCTCCCTGCTCAGTGGGGAGTCTGCTTCTTCCTCTCCCTCTGCCTCTTCCCTGCTTGTGCTCTCTCTTGCTATTTCTCTCTCAAATAAATATATACAATATTTAAAAAGATTCTCTCCTGCCCCCTTCCCCACCACCCCCTACATCCCCACTTGAGTGCAAGCATGCATTTTCTCTCTCTCTTTCAAAAAAAATAAAATAAAATAAAAAAGCAATCCCCAAATAAGACCAAAGTGAAACAATGCATCTAACTGTGCATCATGTTAGTGGCATAGCTACACAGAGAGGCACAATTTTAAGTGATTCTAAAACATGATAATTTGTATATCCATAACAGGCTATTTACTCCCTAGGACTAAGAACTCTACAAAAGAAAAAATTAAACTACTTTCAGTATTATGTTTTGGGCATATGAGTAATTCTGTTGGTGTCATTGGGAACTAGGATCTTCAGTATGGAAGAAAAGAGAAACCCATATAAGATTGATAAGGTTAGGTAAAGACCCTGTGGTTTTCAATTTGAGTTGGAAATACCAGTATATAATCATATTAAACTCATTATGTTTTTATCTTAAAAAGATAATTTCCTAACTCTATCCATGAAGAGGCCTAAAGACGAGCAGCATTCCCATGTCGGTAAGCAGTTCGTGGTCTCTAAATATTTCCCACTGAAAGAACCAGCTGGCTCCTTGAAGAAACAGATGAATCCAGGGGTAGGACAGGAAAGTATAAGAGGAACCTGGAGCATTCCGTCACAACCAGATGGCAAGAGGCTATCAAACACTTAACCAGGATCGTGACAAAAACACTTGAGGTCCAACTTGAGAGGGCCCACATGTTTTAATGATGGGACAATCTGAGGATTATATGATTAGTGTCTACACGAGAGTAAAACAGTTCAAGTGTGTGTAAATCTTGAGTTCCTAATGATAAAAATAAAGCATCCATTGATCCACTTCTGAGGGTATTAGGTAACCAAGTACTTATTTTGAAAAGTACCTGTGTCACCCCAAAATTCATGTGTTGAAACCTGGTGCTCAATGTGATGGTATTTGGAGGTGGGGCCTGGACAATACTTATGTCATGAGGGTGGGGTAATTGTGTCCTGACTGAGACTGGTGGCCTTCTAAGAGATTCCGGGGAGCTCCCTTCCTGTTTCTGCAAGATGGTGGTCTGCCATCCAGGGATGGGCCTTCCAGACATGGAATCTGCCAGCACCCCCATCTTGGACTTCCTGGTCTCCAGCGCTGTGAGAAATAAATTTCTGTTGTTTATAAACCACCCAGTCTACTGTATTCTGTTGTAGCAGTCCACATGGATTAAGAGAGTGGCAAATAAAAGGAAGGACTCAAGCACTGATCCTGCCTTTCCTATAGGGACTGTATTCGGGGGTCGTCAAATCTTTGATTTTGGAGAGGTTTCTCTTGAGAGAAGTAATCCAGATGATAAATAGATTTATCATTCTGCACCACTGTTTTGCAGTCCCTAATGAAAGGATGGATCCAGGCAATCATCATCATCAAAAAAAAGAGAAGCAGTTATTTGAAGTAATCTTACCCCAGAATTCTACACTGAATCTGATGACACTCTGACAGCTGACTCTTCATACCCCCTGGTGTCCCTGGGCCAGTCTCCAGAGAAGATGAGCTCCAGTGTAGCTTTCCTGAGGATGAGAAGGGAGGGGAAAAAAAAATTATTCCTCTCTCTTTCAGATGGTTACTGAGAATTCACCACCTGTTGGGCAAAGCGCTGAATATTTGATCTATATCATCTCATTTAATGTCTACAACAACCCAAAGGGATAGGTATTGATATTCCCATTTCACAGTCGAGTAAAAGTAGCCAAGTTGAGATTCAAAGACCAGATTGGTCTTTCTGTTTCCCAAATCTGTGTTTTGGCACAACTTTATATAGAACGTGGACCCTCTGCCTTCATCAAGTTATGTGTCATGGATCTAACATCCCAGGCCCATCTTCCGCTGCAGATCCTAGCAGCAAAACTGCTGCCCCAGGAGAAATGGCCAAGCCACCCTGCAGAGGCAAGAAGCCACTTTTAGTCAGTGCCAGGTTTGCCCCTGGCCGGGTCATCCGCTGGGCCGGGCCCCATCACCGGATGCCCCTGGACACTGCATTTCTAGGCCACTTGAAAGATAAAACCCAACTACAGGAAGCAGCAAGAGGAGTTTGGGACATGAAAACCAGCCAGCTCGTAAAAATGTGCAGGAGGGGGCCCTGAGAGAACACAGCTGCTGTCCCAGCCCACGTGGAACCGGCAGCCACACGAGCACCGGGCACAAGTCGGTTCTCCCCACGACCCCCCCTACAGGCAGTGGAAGGGCTGGCCCTCCTGCTCCCTTGCTGCCCTGGCACTTCGGTGCCCTTCCCAGGAAACGCTGCGTGTGTAGACAGCTTTACTCCAAACCTCCACAAAGCCTTTTATCACTGTGTCAAATGCTGGAAAATAAAGAGATAAAGCAAGCATGGAACTTCTCTTCTTCGGCTCCAGACGTTGGCCTTGTTCTGACCCATTCCTGGCTGTGCTCCTTCTCCCTTTGAGACGGTGGGGCCTCCGCACGGACCCCCTTCCTTCCCCTCTTGGCCACCTAAGGCCTTGGGCTCAGCTCACTGTCACTTCCTTGGGAAAAGCCAGTGGGCTCCCAGGTCCCATCCTGCCGTCGCACATCGCCAACGTTGGCAGATTACCCACTGCACCTGCAATTCTTGAATTATGTAATTATTTACTTTCTTCCTGTCTTGGTGATGAGCTGCAAGTGACTGGAGGGGTTTCCCAGCTTCGGCCCCCCCACAGCCCCCACCGCTCCCGGGAGGAACTGGCTGCGGGTTGAGATGGCGAGTCTCCGTGGCTTCAGAAGCCAGGGCCTGCCGGCGCCTTGCCGTGGAGCAGCGGGCCTGGAGACCTCTCCAAAGGCAAGCAGTCCTCTTGGTGGAGGTGACGGGCTCGGCGGGGGACTCCCCAAGTCTCTCATGGTCACTGCTATTTTTGCAGGACCTGCAGGGTACCTGGGTCACAGTAGGTGCTCGCCAAATACTCCACTGGATCGCTGACCGGTGTCGGATGCCTGGTAGCCCTGTCACAGGCCGCGCCAAGAGTTTCTGATGTGCGTGGTTAGGCTGGCCCTCTGTTAGGGTGCCCTGCGCCCACATTGTCCTGTCTGTGACCTTTCCTTCCCCAGAATGTCCTAGTTTGGAGCTCCATGTATTTGGAAGCCCTAGCGAAAGAGCTAGTCCAAATTCTTTCCATTAAATAAATACATCTCAGTAAAACGAAATCATGTCAAGGTATTCCTGTTTTTTGTTGTTGTTTGTTTTTTTTTTTTAATTTTTATTTATTTATGATAGTCACACACACAGAGAGAGAGGCAGAGACACAGGCAGAGGGAGAAGCAGGCTCCATGCACTGGGAGCCTGACGTGGGATTCAATCCTGGGTCTCCAGGATCCCGCCCTGGGCCAAAGGCAGGTGCTAAACCGCTGCGCCACCCAGGGATCCCTGGTATTCCTGTTTTTGAACCAACTTTTACAGGGTTTAGCCAAAGCTCTTTTCAACATACTCTGACCTAGAGACAATGACAGACGTTGTTTTTCTCTTCTCTGCAGAAAGTGGTCAGCTACTAGCCCACTCCTGCCCCATGTGTTCTTTTTTTTTTTTTTTTTTTTAAGATTTTATTCATAAGAGACACAGAGAGAGAGGCAGAGATACAGGTGGAGGGAGAAGTAGGTTCCATGCAGGGAGCCTGATGCAGGACTTGATCCCAGGACCCTGGGATCATGCCCTGACCCAAGCAGACGCTCAACCACTGAGCCACCCAGGTGCCCCCTGATGTGTTCTATAAAGAACCCAATACCAACCCAGATTCTTCTTTCTGAAGAGGAAGGGGAGAGTCAATCATAATTCCATTTTTTTCAAGCAGCTAACACTCACACCTGGGCGGAAACATCGGCCATCATGCAGGCAGGGGTGAAAACAGCTCACTCAGGACTGTAAACTCTTTTCTCACATCAATTCTAGATTCAAGAATTCACATGCAGGGCAGCCCCGGTGGCTCAGCGCCACCTTCAGCCCAGGGTGTGATCCTGGGGACCTGGGATCAAGTCCCATGTCAGGCTCCCTGCATGGAGCCTGCTTCTCCCTCTGCCTGTGTTTCTGCCTCTCTCTATCTCTGTCTCTCTAATAAATAAATAAATAAATAAATAAATAAATAAATAATCTTTAAAAAAAAAAGAATTCACATGCAAATCGCTTTTTCCCCCTTCTACGAGAGTAACAAATGTTCCATCTGGAAAATTTAGAAATAAAGAAAATCTAAATCACCGCGACCCCATGCCCAGAGGTAGCCCACTCTGAACATGTTGAGATCCTTTTTCTCCCATGAAAATATATACTTTTTAATTTTAGAAAACAAAAGCACGCCTGGGGAGCATTGGATAACAATTTAACACAGGAAGTATAGTGCAATCAAACATATCTGCGCTGTTCACCAGCAGCCTGGATGTTTGCGAACATCTGGTAATAATGTAAGTTGCTTTGTATGTGTGTGTGTGTGTGTGTGCATGTAGTGTATGTGTTTACATTATTTAAATAAAAGGTAATAAGTGTGCAGATTGATCTGAAACCCATTACTTCCAGTCCACAGTGTTTAGACTCCATGTTGATATGTGCAGCCCTAGCCGGCTTGCTTAGGCAGCTGTAGAACATTCTGTTGTGCGTATACATCACATTTCACTTATGCCTCTGTTGTTAAATTTTAGGGGGTAGCCACTATTTTGCTATCATGACCATGGCTGCAAGGAAATCCCCCTGCAAATTACTGGGTGCCCTCCTTCAAGGGCTTCTTAAGACGCGTATGCAGAGCTAGAATTGCTGGGGAAGGGTATCAATATATCAAGGTGACTTCCTTTTTTTTTTTCTTTTAAAGATTTTATTTATTTATTCATGAGAGACACAGAGAGAGAGAGAGAGGCAGAGACACAGGCAGAGGGAGAAGCAGGCTCCATGCGGGGAGCCTGACGTGGGACTCAATCCCGGGTCTCCAGGATCACGCCCTGGGCTGAAGGCGGCGCTAAACCGCTGGGCCACCCTGGCTGCCCTCAAGGTGACTTCCAAGGCGGTGGTGGCGACTATACTCCCTCCAGCAGCAGATAAACGTTCCCGCTGCCACATTTCTTCGTCAGTGCCTGGGGTTGTCAGGTTGCTTACACGGTTGCCAATCTAATGGCCTAGAGACTGGTTTTCACTCTTTTTGCATTACCCTTCTTCCCGGGATCGCCTGTGAATCTAAGCCACACACTGTTTTGTAACTGCTTTCTGCACTTAATGTACCTTGAACACCTCCTCGCATAAATAAATACTGTCACACCTAATTTCAAAGCATGATTATTTTGCATGCCAGCGCCACTGTTTATGTAGCAAGTGGCCCACCGTGGACGTTTCCACTCGCGCTCCCAGGAGCCTGCCATGAGAAACGGCAGCCGGGAGCTTTGACAGCCCGGTAGCCAAGAGCACGGACTTCAGATTCAGACACAACCTGGCGTTGCCCTCCAGGACCCACCACTGGCCAGTCCTGCAGCCCTGAGCGGCGCCCCCTGGGAGCAAACCAGACTGGCACCCTCCTCTGCAGGCTCACGGTGCACAGGGCCCCTGAAGCCAGCTGCTGTTGCAATCCTGAGTCTACCACTTACGAGCTGTGTGGCCCCAGGGAAGTTCCCTGACTCTTCTGTGCCTCAGTTTCCCATGTGTAAAACTGGACACGATAATAATTGGACCCAGCTCAGAGGGCCGTGAGAATGAGGATAGAACAGAATGGATGGCTTAAGCCCAGGCCGGCACATAGGAATATCTAGCACTATGTGCCCACTCTTCAATCAAGTTGGAATAACATAGAATGGGCGCCAGAAAAGGAACCTCCTAGGGGCACCTGGGGGGCTCAGTGGTTGAGCATCTGCCTTCGGCTCAGGGCATGATCCTGGGGTCTTGGGATTGAGTCCCGCATGGGGGTCCCCGCAGGAAGCCTGCTTCTCCCTCTGCCTGTATCTCTGCCTCTCTCTGTGTGTGTCTCTCATGAATAAATGAATAAAATATTTTAAAAGGGGGGGGGGCATGCGGGTCACATCTGATTTGCCCAGACAAGGAAGCGAGGCTCGGAGGAATTAGAGCTTGGCCCGAGAGGTTGCACAGCTCCGCTCTCAGGTCAATTTGTGGGAACCAAAGGGGAGTGCGGCCCCCGGGCTTTCTCTGGGGCCTCCAACTGAGTCAGAGAGGAAAGCTGGAATGCCAAGAATCTCTAAATTCTTCCTTCCACATCCCAGACGGTTTCCCCAAGGGATGGCCCTGAAGCCTGTGGCGGCTCTCGGGCACCCTGGGGCTGCAGTTTGTTCCGGGGCACAGCTGGGTGACGGCCTGAGGTTCCCAGCACCTCCCTGGAGCAGAGCCTGGTAGGTACAAAGCTCTGCCTTCTGCTCACTGCCAGGAAATGGAGGACTGAAGCCACCAGAGAAGCCCTGGGGGGCGGGGGGGCGGGCAGGCCTAAGAATGCAAGGGGCCAGGCCGCTAACCCCTCGAGACCCCAACACCTGCCACTGTTCCTGTGATTTGTTGTCTCCTCCGGAGGCTGGGGCCCACCTGGGCCAGGCCCTACAGCAAGGGTGACAGCCAGGGGACCAGAGGGGACACCACCACACAGCCTGGACGCCGAGATCCGCAGCTGGAGATCTTTACCCTCCCACCCCTGTCCTTTCTCTGCTCCCTCCCAGAATAATTCTTGGACTTTTTTTACTGAAGAACACAACAGGGACATTTCCAAAAGGCAGTAGATTATAGTTTTCCTTTCAGGGTAAATCACTTGGGTATCAAGAAGATTTCTGGAGATTCTTTTCAATCCTATGTTCCCCTTGCTAGGGCATCTAGGAAAGTGTTGGAAAACTATCTAAACCACTAGACTGTCTGTACTTGCTCTGTGGTCACAATAACGACAAGTGCTGGAACTCTTATTTTGATTCAGTTGAAAAAGTCTCTCCTTTTCAAGACCCTTCTGGAAGAAAAAAGAATGTATACCTATAGAATTTGTGTATATATATATATAATCTATTTTGTGTATAGATTCTATTATACATGTACATATATATGTATATATTTATGTATGTGGTTATTTAATTGTTTAATTCAAAACCTCTCTGGGTTTTTTTTAGAGATTTTATTTATTTATTCATGAGAGACACACAGAGAGAGGCAGAGACACAGGCAGAGGGAGAAGCAGGCTCCCTGCAGGGAGCCCAATGTGGAACTCCATCTGGGGATCCGGGGATCATGCCCTGGGCTGAAGGCAGACGCTCAACTGCAGAGCCACCCAGGGATCCCCCTCTCTGGATTTGAAATCAACTTTACAATTCATAGTTGACCACTAAAAAGTACGTTAAAAAGCCAAAATGCGGGCAGCCCAGGTGACTCAGCGGTTTAACACCATCTTTGGCTGTGATCCTGGAGCCCCGGGATCGAGTCCCACATCAGGCTCCCTGCATGGAGCCTGCTTCTCCCTCTGCCTGTGTCTCTGCCTCTCTCTCTCTCTGTGTCTCTCATGAATAAATAAATAAATAAAATCTTTTTAAAAAGCCAAAATGCTTAACGTGCTCACTCTAAGTTTGCAATACTTTCTAAGATAGTCCAATACTTTCTAAAATAGTCATCCCAGAGGAAGAGAAACCATGAGAGACTCTTAACTCTGGGAAACAAACTGAGGGTCGCTGGAGGGGAGGAGGGTGGGAGGAGGGGGTAACTGGGTGACAGGCATTAAGGAGGACATGAGACCTGATGAGCACTGAGTGTTAGACATAACTGATGAATTACCAAACTCTACGTGTGAAACTAATGATGAACTAGACGTTGGCTAGTTGAATTTAATTTAAAAAAGAAAGTCCAGTTGAGAGTTGGATCTCAAGCCACAGACTTGGGAAGATCGAGAACAGAAGCAGGAGGCCATGGCGCTTTGGCGAAGCCAGGGAGGCGACGTGATGGTGACAGTGATGGTGACACAGGTGCGGGGAGAGGCTGGCTGTGGTGAAGAGGAGGGGGGAGCCAGGTGACCCTCCGATGAGAAGGTTGTCTCCATAGAGTGGGAGGCTAAGGCAGCTAAGTCAATGAGCTCAAAATTTTTTCCTGTAGAGCCTGAGCCAGGTTCTGGGGATGCAGTAAAAGCAAGTCTGCCCTGTTGCTGGTGAGGGGAGAAGAAGGAAGCTTCCAGGCACATGTGACAGGCTTGAAGGAAGTACTGGGCAGCGTGGGGGAAAATCTTCTGTTCCTTCTCCCGATGCAGACAGATTGCAGTTCTCCCTCCTGTGAATCTGAGCTGGCCTCAGTGACCTGTGAATGCAACGGAAGCGATGCTACATACGTCTGAGGCTCAGTTAGAAGATTTGGGCCCTGCTGGGGATTTACCCCAAAGATACAGATGCAGTGAAACGCCGGGACACCTGCACCCCGATGTTTCTAGCAGCAATGTCCACAATAGCCAAACTGTGGAAGGAGCCTCGGTGTCCATCGAAAGATGATGGATAAAGAAGATGTGGTCTATGTATACAATGGAATATTCCTCAGCCATTAGAAATGACAAATACCCACCATTTGCTTCAACGTGGATGGAACTGGAGGGTATTATGCTGAGTGAAGTAAGTCAATCGGAGAAGGACAAACATTATATGGTCTCATTATTTGGGGAATATAAAAATTAGTGAAAGGGAATAAAGGAAAAGGAGAGAAAATGAGTGAAAATATCAGAAAGGGAGACAGAACACGAGAGACTCCTAACTCTGGGAAACGAACTAAGGGTGGTGGAAGGGGAGGACGGCAGGGGGTGGGGGTGACTGGGTGACAGGCACTGAGGGGGGTACTTGATGAGATGAGCACTGGGTGTTATGCTATATGTTGGCAAATTGAACTCCAATAAAAAAATAAAAATAAAAATAAATAAAAATAAAAAAAATAAATTAAATAAATAAAAAGAAGATGTGTGCCTCGGTCGTCTTGAAAACTTGCTCGGCAGGGAGCCAGCTGCCACAGAAGACATGCCACCCCCTGGGCCTGCCATGCTGGCGAGACCCCACTGAGGGTCCTCACAGTCCCCACCGAGCCCAGCCTGGCAGCTGTCCCCATCAAGGCACCAGATACGTGGGTGAAGCCATCTGGGACCCTCCAGACCAGGTGGTGGTAGCACCTACATGACTTCAGTCAACGTCACATGGAGAGAACTGCCTGCCTGAACGCCTGGCCCACAAAATAGAAACAATAACATACGGGGCTTGCAAGCCCCTGGAGTTGGCCTAACGTTGTCAAGCAGCCACTGATCACCGGAACAGGTAATCCCCACAGGAGCCGGACACACCACGTCCTATGACCTACCAGCTCCTCTCCGACATACATATCCAACCAAATTCACCTTTATTTGCACCAATAAGACATATATGAGAAGTACAGAGTAGTCCCAACACAGTCCCAAACCAGAAAGAACCCAAGAAAGGGAAGATGAGAAATGCACCTGCTGGATTGGCTGCCTGTGACCTGAGTAGCGTGACCACCACCGCTCTGGCCTCTCGGGGCCTTAGCCCAGCGCCACAGCCTCCTGCCTCTGTTCTCAATCTTCCCAAGTCTGTGGCTTGAGATCCAACTCTCAACTGGAGGGCTTTTTATATTTATTTGTTTAAATTCACCTAGCCAACGTCTAGTACATCATTAGCTTCAGATGTAGAGTTCAGTAATTCATCAGTGGCATCCAACACCCAGTGCTCATCCCTTCATGTGCCCTCCTTAATGCCTGTCACCCAGTTGGGATATAACTGTAAAAACTCCTAATCATACATATTTAAAACTGTAAAAACTCCTAATCATACATATTTTATTTTTATTTTTTTAGGTAAGCTCTACACCCAAAATGGGGCTTGAACTCATGACCTGGAGATCAAGAGGTGCACACCCTACCAACTGAGGTGCACACCCTACCAACTGAGGTGCACACCCTACCAACTGAGGTGGCCAGGGATCCCCAGTTAGGGGGTCATGGAGTGCTGTGTATGACACCCACTGTCCCGGCCGAACACCACCCCACATCACCATGTGTCGGCCAGCCCTTCTCAGAAACAAGCCCATTTTCCTTCTGTGTATGTGTTCCAGTCATTGCACACTTGCAGGGTGCCGGGTCTTGTGCTTAACCATAGGAAAGAAGAAAACAAGGACAGAGAGAGACAGGAAGTGGGGTGGGGGTGGGTAGGACAAGGAAGGGGAGGATGGAGAGAGGTCTCTCTCATTTAAGAAACAGGCATGTAAACAAATAGGTACAACACAC
Source organism: Vulpes lagopus (assembly GCF_018345385.1). Lineage (NCBI taxonomy): Eukaryota > Metazoa > Chordata > Mammalia > Carnivora > Canidae > Vulpes > Vulpes lagopus. The sequence goes on from NC_054831.1 coordinate 64,261,010, forward strand.
CCAGCTGGTGGGCGCCGCATTCTGGGTTGCACACCGCTTCCACGCTGGTCACCACAGTTCACCTGATAACCCCACCCATCGCCAGCACCCCTGCTGGAGAGGGGACTCCGTGAGGCCAGGGCTGGATGTTACTGACTTTTCACTTCCCACAGTGTCCAGCACAGGGCCTAGTGCATAGCAGGTGCTTCAAGTCATTTTTTTTTAAACCGAAGAGTGGAAGCAAACCAGAGCTAGGTGGGGGTATGAGGTCCCCCGTGAGGTCCCCCTGAGCCACTGTGAGCCCTCCTCCGTGTGCCCTCAGGGAGCTTGCCGTCTGGTCTCGGATGGACAGAAGCCAAGGCCTGTGGACAGCATTCAAAGGTTGCGGCCCCTTCCCCAGGGTCCCAGGACTCTGCCGTCATGCTGGGCTCCAGGCCCAGGGGCCCACAGAATAACACAGCATCATAAAGGGCCGAGGGGACCTAGGGGGCAAAGTGGGGTCCTGGAGGCTGAGGAGGGAGCTGACCCCACGGGTAGAAGGAAATACGCAGTAGGTGCATGACATCTTACTGGACCTGCTTTTGTGCTCCGGAGAGGCAGGTGTTCTGGACCCCAGAGAGTCCGAGCTGAGCAGGGAAGCCCTTCATCTGTCCGCCTCTACAGCAAGGGCATTAACCCTCCGTGGGCCACATCACAGCTGGAATTTCGAAACTGTGCGCGGTTTAGATAGTGCCTGTGTACACATACACACGGATGCACATACACACATATACACACACGCAGGCACACGGTTAATAGGACGCAAATTGTGTCTTGGCACTATCGATCTTAATGATCAAATGTAGGATCTTTTATTAAATAAGAGATTAGCAATTATAAAACGTGCAAGTGCAATTAGAAATGTGCAACTAATATCGTGTGTGTGTGCGTGGGGAGGGGAGTCTTGCAACTCTTAAAGGCTCAGAAACATTGGCTGGTGCAGGCTGGTGCAGGCTGGTGCAGGCGCAGACACTGAGAATGCCAAAGGAAAGGGGGGAACAATCGCACGTGTGGGACTTCTCCTTGTCAATAGAGGGCGTCCGTTACCTTTGCAAGCGTCTAGCAGTTTGGGATTTTTGGTTTTTGGTTTTTGATTTTTGTTTTGGAGGGCGTAGGCAAGATCCTGAGCTATATCTAATGTTTGTTTTGTTTGGCTGTGGACTAAGGCACTGGGTGTCCGTGGGGGGGTGGGGGTGGGGGGAGTGGTAACTGGTGGCTAAAAAGAATTAACAAATGAATATTGCCAAAATGCCAAATCCGTTTTGCATGGAACAGAGTTTAAACAACTTTATCTCTCCGCTTAATCCCTCGGGTGCCTAGATTGACCGAAAGTCCTTAGCCAGTACCCTCCCCCCCACCGCCCCCGGCACAGAGCCAACAGTTTAGGTTAACCGACTGGGGTCCTTGGATCTTTCCATTTTGCACACGAGCGTGCGTGTCCCGGTGACCCGCTGCACGCGAGGGAATCGGTAATTCGGCAAATGCCCACTAGAGGGAGCCAAATGACTGCTTTAGAACCATTCCCCGCGGGCTTCCTTCTTGGGAAAGGGCTTTTTGGTAACATCCATCCACCAAGCCTCCTTCCTCCCCTTTGCTTCCCAGAGATTTAGAAAAGCAGAAGTAATTCTAGCACTAGAAATGTATGTTCTGTTTTTTGTTACTTAACAACTCACACACTCTAAACACAAAAATAATTCCGCTGTGGTAAAGCATTTAACAGTGTGAAGATTCTCTGCCCTCCTGATAGGGTGTTGAATCATTCAAAAAATCTTGCCTAAGGAAGAAAATTAAATTGTGGATGCACAGTGAGGAATAAATCCAGTCAAGTATATTTCTGGACTAGGGGCTGGGAGCGAATGGGAGAATGATTTATGATTATAAACTACCTAAGTGAGTTGATCACTTTTCATATATTCTCAACAGCATTTTACGCATCTGTTTTATTGTTATTAAATTATTGTTATTGAAGTAGAGTTGGAATACGGTGTTGCACTGGTTTCAGGTGTACGCCATAGACATCTGATGATTCTGTATATTAATTACACTAATGCTCATCACAGTAAGTGAGTCACCATCGTCACCATACAACGTTATTACAATATTACTGACTAAGCATTTGTTTTAAAAAGGACTTGACAATGAATTTTCCTCTTTTTTAAAAAAGATTTTATTTATTTATTCACAAGAGACACAGAGAAGGCGGCAGAGACATAGGCAGAGGGAGAAGCAAGCTCCCTGTTAGGAGCCGGATCCAAGACTCTATCCCAGGACCATGACCTGAGCCAAAGGCAGATGCTCAACCACTGAGCCACCCAGGCATCCCTGAATTTTTCTTCTTCTACTCTGATAAGGTTAGCTTTGCATTAGGAACCACCTAGACAAATGCATCTGTCTAGACTTAGAAGACTGTCCATTGAGCTCAACAGCCTTCTCCCATTGGCATCGCCTGTGACCGGGTGCTCAGGAACTGCTGGGGAAATGGTGTATCTGAATTTCAGCCAAATTCTTTTAAAATATCCTCTCTCCTTATTGATACCCACCCTCACCTTTCTATCCACAGCCTGGGGCCATTGGGTTCTTCTTCTGAGACCCCACAGACTCTGTTCCTTGAGGAAAGAATTTTTTTTTTTTTGAGGAAAGAATTTGATCTTGATTTTCTCTGTATCCCCAGAACCCAGCAGAGTGCAAGGTACATCCTAAGAGTTAATCAGTGTTTGTGGAATATAAATATATAATATCTTTATGAACAGAGTATAAAACAATAACTAAGCAGCATGTATTTACTATGCACCAGCCTTGCTCTCTGGGCATTAGATACGTGTTAATTCATCTCACCTCCAGAACTGCCTTATGAAATAGGTCATGGGCACTACTATTGCCTGCATTTTAAAATTGAAAAAAACTGAGGTGACTGATGAGGATTAAGTAGTTTTCCCATAGTCATAAGTGGCATAAACTGTGGTTTCAACCCAGAAGGCCAATGTCAGTGCCAGCACGCTCAACCCCAGTGCCCTAAAGACCTGCAGCCAGGAGTTAGAGAGAGTGTGGCTCTGCAGACCCTTACCTGCTTCTTGCCCACACATTAAGGGTACTGATTAACTCACAATTGAAAAAAAAAACTATTGAGGAGAGCAACATACAACTTCCCTTAAGCCTTGCTATAATGAGATCCCCTCCCCTCAAAAGAAATACAATGGCTAAAAGAAAAGAAAACCGTTTATTTCGGACTCATATAATAGTCTGGAGAGAGTGTTCTGGGGCAATAGGCAGCTCTACTCCATGTGGTCATATTCAGGGACCAGGCTCTTCTGTCCTATGGCCCTGTCATTCCCAAGGGCCTTTTCCTCTGTGTGGCTGGGGGTTGGCCATGCTGTGTCCAGGTCGCAGCCACCAGGAGGGTGGAAGAGAGCATGGGGGAGGCACACTCCCTGTCATAGGTGCCCCATCTTTGGGGAGAACTTGGTCACAGAGCCACACATAACATCCAGAAAATGAGGTCTCACTGGGCAGCCACACATACGGCTACCAGTCCATTGCCCTGGAGAAAGGCAAGGCGGATTGCGATGAGAAGTTACACTGCGCTCAACCCTGTGCCTGTCAACATTTCACTATTCACTCTCAAAGGATAGACATTGTTTGCTCATTAGAGGATATTAGTACGTGGAAAAGAAAATTATATATATATATATATTGAATGACAGGTGAGGATTTTTTAAAAATTCATAACTGTAGGCAATGGTTTCTTAGATAGGACACCAAAACCATAAACAACAAAAGAAAAAAAATTAAAAACCAGGCATTATCAAAATTAAAAACTGTTGTTTCAGAGGACACCATCAGGAAAGTGAAAAGAAAGCCCACAGAATGGGAGAAAAGTCTTTGCAAATTATACATCCGAGAAGGGCCTTGTGTCTAGAATATGAAAAGAATTATTATAGCTCTATTATAAAAAGACAACCCAATTTTTAAAATTTGGCAATCTGAATAGCTATATCTCCAAAGAAGATGTACAAAATGGCCAATATGTACATGAGAAGTGCTCAACATCAGTAATGACTAGGTAAATACAAATCAAAACCAAAATAAGATACCCTGCTCCACATCCACTAGAAGAGCTATATTAAAAGATGGGTAATATCAAGTGTTGGAGAGGATGTTGAGAACCTGGAAGCCTTGTATACTGCTGGTGGCCATGTAAAACGGAGCAGCCACTTTGGAAAATAGTCTGACATAGGGTTACCATCTTCTACTCTTAAGTATATATCCAAGAGAAATAAAGACATATGTCTAGATGAACATTTGTGTACAAATGTGTACTTGAACACAAATGTTCATAGCAGTATTGCTCATCATGGCCCAAAGAAAACAACCCAAATGTCCATCCACTGATGTGTGATACCTATATAATGGAATATTATTTGGGAGAAAAAAGGGAGTAAAGTAGGAGCACCTGAGTGGCTCAGTTGGTTAAGTAACTGTCTTCGGCTCACGTCATGATCCTGGGGTCCTGAGATCGAGCCCCATGTCGGGCTCCCTGCTCCATGTCTCCCTCTGCCTCTGCCCCTCCCCGTACTCAGGCTCGCTTTCTCTCTCTCTCTCTCTCTCTCTCTCTAATAAATAAAATATTTTTAAAGGAGTAAAATAGTGACATATCTACAATATGTATGAACCTCAGAAACATTATGCTAAGTGAAAGAAGCCCATCACATAAAGCCACATATTGCATGATTCCAATTATATGGAATGTCCAGACTAGGGAAAGCCAGAGAGTCAGAAAGCAGGTTAGTGGTCACCTAAAGCTGGAATATGGGGAAGCTGGGGGTGGGGGGTGAGAGCTAAAGGGTCTTGGGGTTGTTTGGGGGGATAATGAAAATGTTCTAAAATTAATTGTAGTGATGGATATAATATATGTAAGTGCATCAAATACAGATGGCCCCTGACTTAGGATTGTTCAACTTACAATATTCTGACTTAATGATGATGAAAAAGCAACACACATTCAGTAGAAACCACACTTTGATTTTTTTTCCCTAGGCTGGCGGAACAGCACCATTCCCTCCCATGATGCTGGGCAGCGAGCCACAGCCCTGTCAGCCACACGATCACGAGGCTCAACAACCCATATACTCACAACCATTCTGCACGCACACAGCCATTCTGTTTTTCACTTTCAGCACAGGATTCAATAAATGACATAAGACATTCAACACTTTGTCATAAAATAAGCTTTGTATTCGATGATTTTGCCCAACTAATAATATAAGCGTTTTGAGCTCATTTGAGGTGAGCTGGGTGAAGCTACGACATTAGCTATATTAAATGCACTCTCAACTTACAGTATTTTCAATTTACGATGGGTTTATTGAGATGTAAGGCCACTGTAAGTTGAGGAAGATCTGTATACTAAAAACCATTGCACTCTAAACTTTAATTCAGGGCCATGTATACAGAACATTAATTTTTCCTCAATAAAGCTCTTAACAATCAGAAGCAGCTAGAACAAAGGGCTCATACTAACAAGATGAAATTCATCATGACTCCAAGTAACATCCAGTGTCTGGATTCTGAAAAGCCTGAACAAGTGCAGCATTGGAGGAGATGTGGCTTGACAGTGACCCCAGGGGAAGGGGGTCAATATTTCTGCAGATCACAAGCTTATTATGAACAAACAGCACAACAGAGTTACCAGAACAGTTAAATATGCTGAGTTGAAGGTTGTCCCTACCCAATGGAACTTACAGTGGCTGTTCTAAGCTTTAAGGCACAGGGCACTCCGGAAAACCCAGTCAACAAACACGATTCAGTTTGAAATTCACTATCAGGAAAAAGAAACACGAAAAAGTGAAGTTCAACAGCAGTTATTGCCAAGGCTTTGGTGTCAGAGGGGTCTGGCTGGTGTCCCTGGTTGTGACTCCCATCCCGGGTGTGCCACTGTCAGGGTCTGAGTCAGGAGGGAATGCGCAGACCTGAGTGGGGAAGTCCTCACAGTCTGGGGCTGTTGGCTGAGTGTCTGCATTGGCTGCCCGGTTGCCAGGCTCTCTGTGGACACTAATGAAAAAGGAAGGGGGTTGTGGGCAGCGAGTGAGTCAGGAATCAAGTGGTTTTGAAAGAGGAAAATCAAAAGTATAACAGGTGTAATATTTTAAAAATATCTCCCAATTAGGGACACCTGGGTGGCTCAGTGGTTTAGCACCTGCCTTCAGCTCAGGTCATGATCCCAGGGTCCTGGGATCGAGTCCCATATCGGACTCCCTGCACGGAGCCTGCTTCTCCCTCTGCCTGTGTCTCTGCCTTTCTCATGAATAAACAAATAAAATCTTTTTTTTTTAAATCTCCCACTTATGCTTTCTTATAGGTAAATAAAGTCAGTCTCTTGCTATCTATTCTTCCCAAAATGTCAGCTTGACTTTTCTTCATTTACACTCCACCCCTGCAACCCCCTCTCCCAATAATCTGAAGACAGAACAGAAAGTTTGAGCCACATTAAGGACATTTCATCGTTCTGACTAGGTTTCCAATGTACCTTTGAGCTCTCTGGCAGAAAGAAAACAAAATTACTTACATAGTCCCCATTTTCATGAAGGCGAAAACATATCACATTTTCAAGATATAAAAGATTTACTGACACAATAGCAAGAAGAATTTTCTGACATGAATCTTGGTTTTAGAGGGTAAGATGTAGGTAATGGAAAATCATTTTTCAATAAAGCAGCATTTTATTTTATATGTGTTGCTCAGACGTTACTGATCTTTCTATTATTTCTACCAGAGGTTCACATATGTCAGAAATCCATTTAAATAGCTTACTTTCTGCTATAATCCAGCCAAAAGATAAATAAACCAGCAGTTATTTATGTACCTCTTCTGTCTTGGCACTGGTGTGAATGGAAGAAGAGATAGAGAAACTAAGAATGGGATTTGCCTTCTAGAAACTTCCTTGGAAGATAGCAATAACACACAGGAGATCATTTGAAACATGAAACAGAAGAAACTCAGATACCAGGGTGGGTGGCAGCCAGGCACCTTACCTTTGTTGTGTGGGAGTTCCAGAGGAGAGACCACCGAGAACCACAGAGTTAAATAAAGCAGACTCAGAATGACAATCTAGACACCCAGTCTCATCAGTTCTGACCAGCCTTCTCCATAAGGAGGGCAGGAGGCTCAGCCCCATGTAAGAAAGGCTGGTCCCGTGCCAATGAGGCCAGGGAGCAGAGAGGGCCACGCCACAGGCCTCATTACAGGACAGCCATCCCCCACGACAGATGCAGCCCCACCCAAACAAGAGAGTCTGGGGACAAAGGAGACCTAAATCCCTTGGCCACCCCCCGCCCCTCTCAGCATTGCTGCAGCCTCAAAGGAGCCAGGTGGCACCAAGGGCAAGTCTGCCATCCGATCCTGGGAACTGGCATTTTCAATCTGCTCAGCTAGAAATGTAACGACTTCTTGCTTCCCTTCGCCAGGCCGGCAGAGAGAAGGTGCAGACAGCCAAGTGTGTGCCGTGTCGCTTAGCCAAAGCTGAGAAAGCACAACCAAAGAGCAGCCTCCTTCAGAATGACAGGGATTCATGAGAGAAAAACTGGATGTTCTCCACTCTTTTTCCTGGCCACCCCTGCTTGGTCATGAGCGCAGGATTGTCATAGCCAGAGACGTCGGCTACATGGCTCTTCTTCTCAGCTCCAAACAGGTGTAGTAACGGATCATAGCTACTTGTGCGAAGATGAAGATGATGCATGCTAAGTTCTTATGCCTGATATCTGACACCTAGAGGCTTCATTGTTAGCTGCTATGACCCTGTTGATTTCTAGGATTTTTGTCCCTCCATCTGGCATTTCCAGTCCCTCTCCCCCTCGGGGCAACCTTCCAGCAATAGGTCTCCAGGGATGCAAGGGAAGAAGGGTTAAACCATCTCACCACTCAGCATAGCAGGTGTCTCAGCAACAAGTCAAGCGGTGGCCTGAAAATAGCCAGAAAGTTGACAGGGTACCTCAGTAAACCGGAGGATGTCATTTCCAGGATTGCAATGTGCCGTCACTTCATCTACAGATACACAGAGTCTGCTCACCTCCCCTGGCACTCTGCCTCACCAGGAGGAAGCAGGGACAGCCGTTTGTATACTTCACCACTTCCACTCAGGGCTCCTCTGCCGCCCCATGGCACCCTCATCCACCATTCTGTCTCCAAGGCTCTGAGGAAGGCTGAATCATGGGGCCCGCACTCAGCCCCTGGAAAATGTGACTGTGCGAGGTTCCACAGCAAAGGGGGAATTAGGGTGCAGGTGGAATCAGGCTTGCCAATCATGTGATCACAAAATAGAGTATCCAGCATGATGTTGGTGGGCTCTAAGTGATCACGTGGTTCTTAAAAAGCGGAACAGGGAGGCAGAAGAAGAGATGCAGAAGGAGGCTACAGTAAAAAGTGGCCAGAGAGATGCAGGGTCGTGGCTTTGCAGTCGGAGGAAGGAGGGCAGCAAGCCAAGGAATGTGGGCAGCCTCCAAAAGCTGGACAAGGCAAGGAGAGAGAATCTCCCCAGAGCTTCTAGAAAGGAACACAGCCCTGCTGGCACCTCGAAATTAGTCCCATGAGACCTGTGTTAGACTTTCAACCTATAGACAGCAAGACAAAAAATTTGTATGGTTTTAAGCCACCAAGTTTGAGGTAATTTGCCATGGCAACCATAGAAAATGAATATGAGGCCTTTCTGCTCATCATCTGGTGACACCCATTCTGCTTTCCAAGGTGTATTTCTTACAGAAGTGGCACATCATCTCCATGATTCATTATTTTTTTAAATATTTTATTTATTTATTTATTTATTTATTTATTTATTTATTTGAGACACCCAGAGAGAGAGGCAGAGACATAGGCAGGGGGAGAAGCAGGCTCCCTGGGGAGCCTGATAAGGGACTTGATCCCAGGACCCCGAAATCATGACCTGAGCCAAAGACAGATGCTCAACCACTGAGCCACCCAGGTGTCCCCACGATTTGTACTTTCATCCTGGTATCACAGGCTAGTTGAATACTAAGTCCCATGGCCCACAAATATGGGTAAAAGTGTTTCACACTTGGGAACTCCAGTGAGAGCCTGCCTCAAGAAGTAGAGTGACTAAGGAGTCATTTGAGCGGGCAGTTGTGGGCGTGCTCAGGGGTTGCCAAGAGCACCCAAGTTCTTCCTCATAAACCCTTCGGTATCTTCCAACCTTATCATCACCATGGATCCTTTGAGCTCCAGCATTGAAGATGTTATTCTTTTCTATTTTTATTCATCAGAGATACCTATAACTTCCAACCAAAGCTTGTGATTAGCCTGAAATGGCCAGAGCTCTCGCAATGATTCATAGAATTCCAGGAAAAAAACAAAGCCAAGAAGCTTTAGAAGTCCAATATTCAGTAAATGTTTGACTGTCTGAGTTTTTATTTAATATTTAATATTTAAAATACTTGGAAAAGCCCCATTACCACCTCTCTGCCTTCCAGAAGGCCTCAGATTGAGAACTACTGAGAATATTTCATTTGTGTGATCCATTTACTCCTTAGTATCTAACTCTGTTCATGCAATTGTTGTTTCTGAGTACTTCTAAGTTCCCGGGGTTTTTCACTGTATTGGTAGATTCACTTCAAAGTCAGCTTAGATTCTGATCTATCAAGTGCACAGCAATGGTGACATCTATTGTGAGCCCTGGGGACTCCATAATCTCATACTGAAGCTTTTTGCAGTCCATCCCTGGGGAAGCAAAGGGGCTGAAAATAAATCCCCTACAATCTCCTTTTTGGGCCATATACTCCCATTCCAAAACTAGTTAAAGCATGTACTTCCGGTTTATGGGAGTGTAAACTATTAGAGCCACTGCTGAAAACAGTTTGGCATTAACTATCTACTGAAGTTAAAAGATATGCATGCCCTGTCACCCAGAAATTCCTTGTCTAGGTTTTTACTCAAAGAAGTGTCTGCACATGTGCACTAATAATGCTCATAGCAGCATTATTCATAATGTCCCAAACTGGAAACATCTATGGGATAATGATACATAAAAAGCAGGGTGTTCATATGATGCAATACTATATAGAAGTGCATGAATGTTGCTGTATGCCACCACATGGATGTATTTCTATTTATAGTGTTGAATAAAAAAAAGCAGATACACAGTAATGTTCTATGATTCTTTTTATACAACGTTCAAAAAGCAGATGAAGTCATAGCGTTTGGGGCACCTGGGTGGCTCAGTGGTTGAGCCTTTGGCTCGGGTCGTGATCCCAGGGTCTGGGGATCGAGTCCCGCATCAGGCTCCCTGCATGGAGCCTTCTTTTCCCTCTGCTCGTGTCTCTGCCTCTCTCTGCGTGTCTCTCATGAATAAATAAATAAAATCTTAAAAAAAAGAAATCATAGTGTTTAAGAATTCAAGCCTAAGAGACAGAATTCTAAAGAAAAGGAAGAAAAAGTTACCCTAATTATTACTCCTGGAGATGGTGATCAAAAGGAGACATGAGAGGGACTTCTGGGGCACTGGCCACGTTCTACTTCTTCACCTTGGTGATGCTTGTCTTGTAGTAAATCTTTGAATAAATACATTTTTCTGTCTGTCTGCTTTATTTCACACTTTTAAAAAGAAAGGTTAAAAATCTTATTCTAAGCTATTTCCTTTAAAAATGCATTACATCTGGGCAGCCTGGATGGCTCTGTAGTTAGCGCCGTCTTCAGCCCAGGATGTGATCCTGGAGACCCAGGATCGAGTCCCACGTCGGGCCTTGCAGGGAGCCTGCTTGTGTCTCTGCCATTCTCTCTCTCTGTGTCTTCCATGAATAAATAAATAAAATCTTAAAAAAAAAATGCATTACATCTGAAATTTTCTTGTTTTATTATTTCTCATTATAAAACACGTTTGTGAGCAAAAAAGGACCATTTGAAAACAATCAGAAAAGTGGGAAAAATCACTTCTAATTCTTTCTCCCAAAGACAAATACTATTAACCTTTGGTATATTTCTTTCCAATCTTTTTTTTTTTTTATTCAATTTGCCAACATATAGCATAACACCCAGTGCTCATCCCATCAAGTGTCCCCCTCCGTGCACGTCACCCAGTCACCCCCACCCCCCCGCCCACCTCCCCTTCCACCACCCCTAGTTCATTTCCAAGAGTTAGGTGTCTCTCATGTTCTGTCTCCCTCTATGATATTTCCCACTCATTTTCTCTCCTTTCCCCTTTATTCCTTTTCACTATTATTTATATTCCCCAAATGAATGAGACCATATGATGTTTGTCCTTCTCCGATTGACTTACTTCACTCAGCATAATACCCTCCAGTTCCATCCATGTCGAAGCAAATGGTGGGTATTTGTCATTTCTAATGGCTGAGGAATATTCCATTGTATACATAGACCACATCTTCTTTATCCATTCATCTTTCGATGGACACCGAGGCTCCTTCCACAGTTTGGCTATTGTGGACATTGCTGCTAGAAACATCGGGGTGCAGTTGTCCTGGTGTTTCACTGCATCTGTATCTTTGGGGTAAATCCCCAACAGTGCAATTGCTGGGTCGTAGGGCAGGTCTATGTTTAACTCTTTGAGGAACCTCCACACAGTTTCCCAGAGTGGCTGGACCAGTTCCCATTCCCACTAACAGTGCAAGAGGGTTCCCTTTTCTCCACATCCTCTCCAACATTTGTGGTTTCCTGCCTTGTTAATTTTCCCCATTCTCACTGGTGTGAGGTGGTATCTCATTGTGGTTTTGATTTGTATTTCCCTGATGGCAAGTGATGCGGAGCATTTTCTCATGTGCATGTTGGCCATGTCTATGTCTTCCTCCGTGAGATTTCTGTTCATGTCTTTTGCCCATTTCATGTTCAATCTTTTTTCTATGACTAGTTTTTATTTTTTTAAAAAAACTTATTTTTATTTATTTATGATAGACATAGAGAGAGAGAGAGAGGCAGAGACACAGGCAAAGGAGAGGGAGAAGCAGGCTCCATGCCAGGAGCCCGACGCGGGACTCGATCCCGGGACTCTAGGATCACGCCCTGGGCCAAAGGCAGGCGCGAAACTGCTGAGCCACCCAGGGATCCCTATGACTAGTTTTTAATGTTTGTATTTCTCCTTGTAGATGGTCATACTGCTTCAAATCTATATTTTAATGTTTTTCACTTAACATTGCCTCTAAGCATTTTTTCAAGATTTCATTTATTTATTTGAGAGAGAGAGTGAGGAAGAGAATGAACAGGGGTGAAGGGCAGAGGGTGAGAGGCAGAGGAGAGGGAGAAGCAGACTTCCCACTGAGCAGGGAACCCAATGAGGGGTTCTATCTCAGAACCCCAGGATCATGACTTGAGCCAAAGGCAGATACTTAACCAACTGAGCCACCCAGGCACTTTTATTTTAAAAGTAATTGCAAACCTTCTAAATGATTATTTAATGATGATGTATTTATTTAATGATGCATAATTAAATTACATATCAACTTGAACAGCATTTAGGTGGCTTCCTCTTCTGTCTACTTATCAATAGTGTCATGATGGAATTTTCTGTGTATAGTCTTTTACATATTTCAAATTATTTCCTGAGAATTGATCCCTAGAAATGGAGTTTCTGGAGCCAAAAGTAGTACCTTTCTTCTAAGATGTGAAGCATGTCCCTTTTCCAGAGTCAGAGTTCAAGGAATTTATCAAGTCCAAACAGGCTCATCCTAAGTTCATTTAGAATAACTCCTCCCAGAACTAGATCAACAGGTCTACTGCTCTCTCCAAACTGCACTTCAGTTCCAGCGGTACCACGAAAATTGAGCTCACATTCATTTCTCTCTCTTTCCTCGGAGATGCATAGTTCAGGTGTACTTAGGTCACCTAGTAAGATCCTTTAGAGAAGCAGTGCTATAAGCTCACCAGTCAGTCTCTAAATGCTTACAGCAAGAATTCTGACAAAGTTTTTAGAGTCTTCATTGTGAAATGAGAATACTGATGCCTATTTTGGAGGAATATATGTGAGCATAAATAAGATAATGCACGCAAAGTGTTAAGTATAGTGTCCACCACATAGTAAACTGTCTACAGACATGAGTGCTCTTCCTTCCTTTTTTTCCTGAGACCCACTTCTCACAACCTCCCAAGTGGTGACAAGATCAAGGGAGAAAGAGAAGGGACATTTTCAGGAAAAGAACCCACAAAAACCTTAACTTCCAAGTATAATTTATGAGGTGGCAACATTTACAGGATGTAATTAGAGAGGTCCTTCCCCCAAAGGTGTCCTGTAATAAGAAGGCCCTTCCTCCAGGAAGACCTGAAAGTCTTACCAGTTGAGTCATTCTTGTAAGCCAAGGAATTGTCACCAGAAGGCTGAATCATTTGCTTTGTCATAGTTTTGCATAGGGTAGTGTCTCTCCAAATGTGGTTATTGGACCATTTTAGAATCACCTGTATATTAGGGTGAGTAAAGCTAGATGCTGTAATAAACAGTCCCCAAATCTCAGTAGCTTTCCAGCATAAGATTGCAGTTATTGCCCATTTTGTAGTTCATTAATGGGCTGTAAAAGGTGGTCTTCCCATCCAGGGGCACAGATTCTCTCCACCTAATGTCTCTACTATCATCTAGGGTCTCAGAGTCTTCTGCTACATTTGTTGCATCCAGCTGACAGATAATGAGAGGAGAAAGAATCAATGTTGACAATTCAAGAGTGGTTTTAGGGACCAATGCTAGAAGTCATCTATATCACTTTTGCTCTACATTCTATTGGTCAGGACTCAATCATATAGTCGAGCTCTGTTTAGCTCAATTCAAGAAGAAAGGAAAACAATTTTGGTGATCTCACTGCATACCTGGGGTGACTGTAAATATATGAATTTCAGTATACATATTTGTACTATACATATATTTTTTCAGTGGGTCTGAAAAAATACTGCATCAAAATCTCTGGAGCCTAGGAATGTGACATTGAAACATATGATTTTTAAGGATACTAAACCAGGAGCACTGGCCTAGAGGTGGCTTTGATGGCCTCAGCACCAGTGACAAAGGAGAGGCAGCCCTGTCATTGACTATACCTTAGGTACCAGGCTGAGTACCCAGAGTAGTTTTGCAAATCTTTAAGAACCTGCAACAATTGTAGTGTAAGGACTCCCAGGATGGCTTGCCCTCAACACTCAGATCTCAGATTCCAACATCACACCGAGAGTGGGTAAGCATGGCATTTACTAGATCCTTTTCTCAGCAGGTTTTTTTAAAAAAGATTTTATTAATTTATTCATGAGAGACACACAGAGAGAGGCAGAGACATACACAGAAGGAGAAGCAGTTTCCCTGCGGGGAGCCTGATGCTGGACTCCACTCCAGGACCCCAAGATCATGACCTGAGCCAAAGGCAGACGCTCAACCACTAAGCCACCCAGGTGCCCCCTTTACTCAGCGATTTTATTCTTCCTCAGACAAAGGGAATATTGTAAGGCTATACTGAGTAACAGAAATAGGAGCCAGCCCACATAACTCAAATGCATTTACTTTAGGGTTATTGTTGAGGACATCATTTTATGGGGACACATGGAAGAAATTTCTCTCAGGTGTCACTACCATAAATAGGTGCTTTTTCTGTGAGAAAGCAGTTTATTTGTATTTTACACACTGTGAATCATGACATTTATTGTGTTTCCTCTTCACACTAACTTTTGGGAAGTTTAGAGCCAAAATTTTAGACCATCTTTTTGCAAGTATACAGAACTTAGTCCCAGTATATCTTATTCTACTTTTAATGCAAATATTCATGTTGTTTTCTTAACTTGTCAAAGTGTACATCTTTGCACATGTTTCTTGACTTCTATTTTCAGCAAGCAGGCCGTAGAAATGGATTTTTAACTATTAAATAGGATGTTGTGACAGAAAAGTGAACAGAAATATTAATCCATGGTCTTTTGGCCATGTTTTAGCCCAAGATAAATGTTCCCCACAAATGACATGCATGAAGCCTTCTTCATCCATTTAACCCAGCACCAACTGACTTTCCTCAGAGACGTCAGAACAGAATTAATTAAAACCAGATGCACCTTTCTAAGATCACTCTGCCTCAGCCATCGTTTCTTTTTCTGAGGTGGAATCATCTTTTTGTGATCCCAGAGATAGTACAGAACCTGATACTATCAAGGGAGTAGAATGGGTGAATAGCTCTTGGCTTTGATAAATTTTGCTCTCTGTCCAAACCTGCCCACGATAATGTTTAAATCAAACGATGGAAAGAAACCTAGGGAAAAAATCATGTAGTTTAAAGACATTCTAAGGCCATTATTTAGTAAAATTTTCTCACACTCAATTTAATAGGTAGGCTACAGAAGGGATTAAGAGAAAGATATCCAAGTATTCACTCAATTAACTAAAATTTCGTGGGCGTTTTTATGTTCTAGTGCTAGTGGCTTTCAGGTTATTCCCATTTTACACACATCCAGACACGCAAAACAAGCACACCCTCTGGGAAGGGAAGGAGGCATGGAGAGAATGTGGTCGAATTTCTTTTGGGACCGACTTGAGAGATGTCGCCTCCAAAGGCGGGGCCTTTACCTTCAGCACCAAGGCCAGCGCACCTGGCTCTTCTGGGCTATCCTCCTCCTCACTCGGGAACTCACGCCCAGAACTGCAATAAAGAAATATTCTTTGTCAACTAAACTCGCCTTCTTTATTCTTAAAAGCTTCATAAATTGTTCTTCACGGAGTAGCCATTGGTACTAGCAGGAAAAGTTTCTGACGACAGGAGATGAAAATTCACTGGAGATCTGCGTCCTTCTGAACATGGGCACGTGCACGCGCGCATACATACACACACACACACACACACACACACACACACACACACACTGTTGCCAGATGGTCTCCGTGTTGGTCGAGTTCTGCTCTCATCACTCCCTGCACCTCTTAGCACTGAGAAACAGGCAGAGCATTTCTTGCCTCTGGTTCCAACAAAAAGTGACATCCGTGCACAGACGGAGACAGAAGGTGGGAAAGGACCACAAATGCTCGAGATTCTGGTTTTCTGAGATCTGTTTTTCTAAGAGCTTTTATCCCTTGGCTTTGTGTATAAGTCTTGCCGGTAAGGCTAACAAACAATAACAACCTACCAAACAGCCGTTTCCAACTAAAGTAAATAAAATGTGAGGGAGAAAAATGGGACAATTGGCAACCTTATTCCCATTTAACGGATGGGGAAATTGAGCCCGAGACGTTAAGCTACTTGCCCAAGGTAACACAGTGAGTCTGTGACAAAGACGAACCAAAAAGCCAGATTTCGTCTTCCTTTCTGCTGGTCTTTCATCAGCAACACACATATAGTTGCCAACTGTCTCCAGGAGCCCCAACTCTGTACCCCTCCCTCCGGCCCAATTATCCGAAAACCAAAAGAGTAGAAAATCGAAAATGAGATGGAGGTCGGCAGGGACGTGAGGCAGCGGATTGCTGCCGCTTCCATGCTTCCTTTTTCAGAAGCTAAAATCGACTCTGCCCTTCCTGGTTGACAGCCCCTTGCCTGCGGCGCGACTCCTGGCCTCGGCGGGGGTCCGCGCAATCTGGGCGCCTCCAGCTGCCCGAGCTCCTCCACGAGGCGCCAGCCGCAGAGCTCAGGGCCAAACTGGGACGGAGCGAGGGCGCCCGGGAGCCGGCGCCCGGGGCCCTGCCCGAGCCGCCCCGGGCGGCGCCGCTCGCTCTCCCGGCCGCGCGCGCTGCTCGGCCTGGAGCGCAGCGGGAGGCAGGGAGGCCGGTGGGCCGCCGGGGAGCCGGAGCGCTGGGGAGAGGCCCGGAGCCTGGGCCGTGTGCGGCGTGGAGCAACGGTTTCCCTCAGCCAGCTCCCTCCCGGGTTAGCACTCGGTGCCAGGGAGCAGCACGGGTCTATCCCCCCACCGCCTCCCTCCCCAAGCGCACCCGGGCCAGCTTCCATCTGATTAGAATGTTTCTTCCATCTGATTAGAATGACAGTAGCTTTCAAGTCATTCATTAGGAGAAGAATTTTAGTCTTAAAAGAAAAAGAGAGGGTCCCACTGTAATTGTGAATCGTAATAAATGCAAACTTCTGGTGCCTTCCTCTGCAGTATGTAAGACAGTAAAAAATGTGTCTCGTCCGAGCGCACCCCCTCCGCAAGCCCATTGTGAAGTCAATCGCTCACAAAGGGGACGTGTGAATATTCAACACCGAGTCTTTCAGTTGTATTTTCCGGAATCCCTGAGTCGGCTCTTTTTTTTTTTTTTTTTTTTTTTCTAAATCGGCGAATACCTGTTTAAGTTTTAAAAGCACATGGAAATAGCCCGCGAGCGACCATATAATTTGATTTGCCAGGCAATCTGCAGAGCGATCGCACATCATTTATAATGTTCATTGAGCATCTTGCCTAATTGTGTCTGTCTCTGAAAGGGCAGCGCACCCCCTCCCGACCGCGAGCGGCACAAGTGGCGACATTCCCATGGAGCGGCCGCGCGGCAGCTTGTCGCATTCAGCGCGGGCGGCCGGGCCGCGCGCTTCCCCGCCCGGGCGGCCCGGAGCGCCTGACACTAATAGCTCGCGGCCCAGGTACGAGCGGGCGCCGCGCTGGACTCCATTCAATCCACAACCGGCCGCGCTTGCAGGTGTCGCCTTTTGAGCCCTCCATTCAGGCGGCCGCTGCTCACTTCTCGCTGCGCCGCGGGTTTTGTGGAAGCGCCAGAATGGGGCTGATTGTGCCCGGGCCCACATGCCGCCCCCGCACGCCCCCGCCCCGGCCGGCGCGAGGCTTCCCTCGGCCAGAAGGGGCGTCTCATTAGTTCTGGGGCCGCACAGCGCCAGCGTGGCCGACAGAGCCCGGCTCCGCAGGTAACCCCGGTTCCCGGCGGCCCCGGGAGGGGGCGCGCGCTGCCTCCCGCGCCGCCGCGGTCCCGCCGGCGCCCGCCGGCGCCCCAGCCCCCCAGCCAGGGTGCCTCGGCCGCCGGCTCCCGCGGCGCTGCGTCCCGGTCCCGCCCGTCTGTCCCCGGAGCCAGGACGGCCCGGCCGGGGAGACGGCAGCTCAGTCGGCAAAGGGCGGTGGCCGTGGCCGCTTTGCGCGCGGGTGCGCTCCCCGTTACGCGTGGTCCGCGCCCTCCCCTGTCTCGGGGGGACGCCGGGACAGCGCTTCGGGGAAACGCTGGAGACGCTTGCTCCTGTTGTCCGCCTCTGCGGCTCGGCGCGGGGCCGCTCAGCTCCAGGGCGCCCAGCGGGCTTGGCCGGGGGCGCTCCTTCGGCCCCACCGCCCGGGCGCCCGCCGTGGCCCGGAATACGCGCAGCGGCTGAGCGCACCCGCCCGGCCGCCTTCCCCGGCCGCCCGCGCCCCAGGTAGGGCCCCCCCCGCCCCGCCCGGGCCGTCGGGGCTGCGCGAGCCGGATCGCGCCCCCGAGCGCCCGGCCTTCTGCTGCGCGCCGCGCCCGCCCGCGGGGAGGGGGCGCCAGGCCGGAGCGGCGGGCCGGACACCTGCGTGGTACCTTTCAGGGCGCCGTGGGCGTGGGCCGCCGGCGGGGGCGGGGCGGGGGCGGGGCCCGTCCCGCTTTATCCTTGGGTTTCCGCGGGCGTCTGAGGACGCCGCACCCATTCGTTCCACTCGCTGCGCTCTGTGAGCGAGCCCGGGCGGGCGGAGGGGCCGGGCCGGGGGAGGGCCGGGTGGTCTCCCCCCCGCCCGCCCCGCCGGCCGAGCCGAGCACAAGTGTTGGGATTCCCACGGGCCGGCGCGCTCTGCGGCTGGAGGCCCGGGCGCCCGGGGCCCGGGAGACGCGGCGGACACAGAGGGGTTTGTAGACGGGGTGACCTCCGCGCTCCCTCTCTGAAAGGGCCTGAAAGGAGCCGTTTATGGTGCATTACCAGTCAAGGGCTCAGGTACCAGCGCCTTGTGTCGGGAAGCCCCGGCGGCCGCCCGTGCTGCAGGTGTCAACTATACAAACGCCCCGGGAGCGGGGGGCGGGGGGGGGGGGCGGGGGCGAGCTCGGAGAAGGGGGCAGGGGAGGGGCGCCCGGCCGCGCCAGCGCCCGCCACTCGCGCGCTTTGGTTGTTTTTTCTTTGGCAGAGCAGCCAGCCTGGGGTGCAGGCCCGGGTCCTAAGGGGGTGGTAGAGAAAGCAGCGGGGGCAGGGGACCACAGCACGTTATTTATGGGCTTCTCTTGATGGAGGGGGGAGTCGGGGGAGGCTTTGGGCCTCTGCCCAGCCCCAACCCAGTTTCCTGGCTGAGGGCAGCGGGAGGTCACAAGAGAAGAGAACTTCTGAGTGGGGGCGAGGGCTGTGCCAGCACTTGCCCATGTTGGGGTGCTTGGGCCTCCAGGGGCCTGCCGGATTTAACATGGATTTCCCAAGTAGGTCTGTCTTCTCATCCGTCTTCCTGTGCAAAAAAGGGCCTGAGGCTGGGTGCACCTGTAACAAAGGTGGAAGCAGTGGCCTTCTCTCGCCTCTCCCCAGCGCCGGAGTCACTCCCTGTGCAGGAGAAACCAAGGAAGATTCCATACCCTCAGGGGTCACCCCGGCGGGGGGCCCCTCTGTTCACTCAAAGGCCCCTCAAGGGGAGAACCCAAACCCCTCCAGTTGGCTTCTATAAAGCAAAACCTGGAAAGGGTATTTTCCGTAGGGAGGAGATTGTTAATAGAGTTTACTGCCTAGATTGGCCCCCAGAAGCCTTCACGGGGCCAACATACTCTAGAAAAAGAGCACAAAACACTGCCATGATATTAAGATAATTTAAAAAAAAATAACAACTGGTGTTTAATGATTTCATGGCCAACCTTAAAAAGGGAATGAGGCAGACACACATTTTAGGTGTGTCTGAATGAAACCTCTGGGTATGTGCAAAGGTTTTAGAGGTTGTCTGCCTTGTTTCCTTATCTAATATTACCCTTTTCCTTCTTGCAGGCACATGACCACAATTCCTTTTATAGGAGTTATCAATTATTACCATGAGCTTTTGACTGAATAAAACGAAGATTTTCTTAAGTAACAGAGAAATTGGACAGAGTGGTGAAGAGGATGAAGATGGGTGTGTGTCTGAAGAGAACAGTTTGAGAGGAGAATGAAGGGCAGAGAATAGATTTCTTACAAAATGAAAAAAGTTCCTTCCCATCTAAAAAGCAAAGCACAAATCACCCCTGCTCTCACTATCATCACGTTCACGACTAAATTTCTTAAGTTGCTCAAATTCGGTGTTTCAATTTCCTCACCTTTATGCAGTCCTCAGCACATTGTATTCTGGCCCACATTCTCAACACCGAAACCCTCTCTTTTTAAATTTTCACCATTGACTTCTTTGCCCCCAAATTTAAGGACAATTTCCAGACCTTATCTTGCCTAAAGCTGCAGCAAACGGGCCCATTCTTCCTCCTGATACTAGGAGCAGAATCCTCCATATCTGTTTTGTTTGTTTCTCTTCCCCATAGTCCTTAGGTACCAAGTCCTAATGTTCTCTTTCTAGAATATGTCTCCAATCTGCCCAGCCACCACCCAGTTCAGGTCTTTATAATGTCCCGGCTGCTCTCCTGCTACCATCTTCTGATTTGTCTCCCGTCCTGCCAGTAATCTTGCTTTGCTCCGACCCATTCTCCAGCACTGCAGCCTGACTGTCCTTCCTAAGTGACCAAGTTGATCATGCTACCCTCTGCTTAAAACCCTTTCTCAGCTTTTCCATTTCCTGACTACTTATGTATGAATTATAAATATGTGCTGCTTGAATGCTCCTGTACTGGACAATTACATACATTATAAAGAATAAGACATATGATTTTAAAATAATGAGATAAAAGTATAGATTATAGTTCAACATTGTCTTCTCATACCCCAGTGCATCTTCTTGTCCACTCTGGAAATGATTGGTCTGTGTTAGGCCAAACTCCTTAATACAGCCTCCAAGGTCTTCCTTTCTCATGGACACAGAGGGGTTTATAGACAGGATGACCTCTCTTTACTTCATCCTTAATAAGGTTCTTTTATTTCTTCAAATGCCATGATAATCATTCTCTGTTTGTCTCTGGTTCACATTAATTTCAACCTCTGTTCTCTGTTTTCATTAGTCTGTAAGCTCCATGAAAAAAGAAATCTGTCTATCATAGTCCCCAGCACAGAATAGGTGCTCGATAAATGTTTGTTGCACAAATGAGCATGACACTTCTCAGAGGCAGCCATGTTTTCCAGAGAGAGGCTAGAAAGCAGAGAAACCTGGTCCAGAGAAATAAGAACCAGGCAGAAGTTGCAGAGGGGACCAAAAAGAGACACTAACATCTTTCCAGATCATGGTGCATGACCTAGGATGCAAATTAGGCTGCTCTATAAAAGAGTGTAAAAACAGAGTGATTTAAGTGAGATGGAAGCCTACTTGTTTCTCATAAAAACAAGACCAAACTAGGTAGGTACTCCAGGCTTGGTGTGGGATCTGAATGATGCAGGAGACTCAGACTCTTCCTGTCTACTTACTCACTGATTCTCAACCTGTATAGATGAAAATCTTATGGCTCAAAGTGGCTGCTCCATCCCCCTGCCATTGCATCAGCATTCCAGCCAGGGGGGAAGAGGGAAAGTGGCAACATGGCACATGTTCTTCCCCAAAGATCGAGCCTCAAAAGTGAGTATCGCTTCTGCTCACGTCCTATTAGTTAGAAGTTAGTCTCATCGCCACACTGAGCTACAAGGGTAACTAGAAAATGTAGTTTTTTTTTTTTCTGGGTGCCCATGTGCCCAGCTGAAATTGTGGGCTTCTGTTACCAAAGGCAGAGGGAGAGAACGGATACCAGAATTTTCAGTATGCGAGATGCCTGGTCCTGCTGCCTTCTTGAGGCCTGGCTAGATTCCTGCTCTTGGCTGCTAGGACACTCCCTGTATCCCATGCCACAGCCCTCTTTGAATGTTTCAGATAGTTCAAGTCGGTTTCCCTGACTTGAAATCAGATTTTAAGCCAGTTATGCTACTTTACTGAGTATTTCTATGGTGACACGAGGCGAAGTGCAACCACCCAGGTGTGTCAGGGAAGCCAGGTTATGCTGCAGTCGCCACCCCAAATCTCAGTGGCTGACCCCAAGAACAGTTTGTTTCTAGTCCAGGTTCCCCGTTCCAGGAGGGTTTTCAGGGGGACCCTGGTCATCGCAGTCACTCAAGGTCCCAGGCTGAAGGATGTGCTGCCTCGAGATGTGTTTGCACAATCACCACAGAAGGAGAAGCATATAGGACACTGGCCTTTAAAGCTTCCTGCCAGAAATGACATGTCATTTCTTTTTTTTTTTTTTTTACATGTCATTTCTACTCATCTTTCATTACCCCCCCCCCCCCCCCCAAGCAACCATGGCCACATCTCGCCTCACGGAGAGCGGGGAAGTACCAGCTTATCATCGGCCCCAAAGAACACACAGAGATCCGTAGCATGTCCTGCTGGCTCCCACAACACGGGTGCCTGCCTAACAGTGGAAGCTTCTCAGGTTTACTCTTGTTGTGAAGCACCCAGAATGCACAACATGATCCTTCCGTACCTCCCCCACCCTTCTCTGCACAGGTCAGCCCAGCTAGAGAGGAATGTGCTCTCCAGGTGCTGGGGACCCCTGAGGCCAATGACAACATAAATCTCTCACATTACTTTAAATCAGGGTGGGGAGACGTGGATGCATCGGCAGCTCTGGTTCTGCCCAGGATATCATCAACACTCTTAGGAATCTCTTGCACATTTGCCTACTCCATCTCGGAGTTTTGCGATGGGCTTGTACTCAGGCCGGGTGGGTTTCAAGCATCTGCAAAGAAGACACAAGGATCAGGAATGTGTGAGAAAGGAAGATGCTCTGTCCTGAGGACAATACAAGGAAATGGGCTTCCAGGCTGGCAAAGGCTAAATAAAGGTGAGAGATGCAAGGGGCTTCAGGAGATCTCCTCCTGCTCCCAAAATGCTGCAATAAAGCCACATTTTAAAAATTCATGCCTGTGATTTATGGCATTACCTTTCAAGGGCACTAATAAAATGCCAGAGAGATGACCAGTTGGTTGCTATGTGTTGCTCACACCTTAGTGGAGCAGATGTTTTCCTTTATGGCCTCTGGCTGAGATCAATGGCCCTGAAGTAATTGGCTTTTAAAGAGGGCAAAAAGGATAATTTGGAGCACTGGACATTCTTTGAAGACACGGGTCTTGGTGGGGTATATATGTGGTCATCATGAGGCCACTCCATGCCTGAGTGGAGGCAGAGTGAAGAAAGGAGGCACAAAAAGGCAAAGTGAAATGCACTCACCCTGGGCTTGCTTGAGACCGAGCCGGTCACATCTCATGGATTTGCTGGCACCTACTTCCCTAAAGCAGGGAAAACCATGGGCTCTTGCCTGCCTTGGGCTTTCTCATAAATACACTTAAACTCCTAGCAACACACTTCTGCCCCCCATCATGTGGTTAGACTCACTCAAGACTCAACTAACTCAGCATCATTCTCTTCATGAAGCTCACAGGCTGAGCCCCTTAACCTCCACAATAGGCCTTACTACACTGGATTATAATAATTGTTCCCCTCTCTTACTACCCCAAGGATGTCTTAAGGCCTAGAGACTGTATTTTATTCATCTCTGTATCCCCAACATTTAACCTGGTGATTGAACACAGTTGATGCTCAAAACATGTTTTTATTTTAAAAATTTTTTTAAAGATTTTATTTATTTAAGAGAGAGAGAGAGAGAGCAAGAGTGAGGGGAGGGTCAGAGGGAGAAGCATACTCCCTGCTGGATGTGGAGCTTAATCCCCAGCACCCAAAGATTATAACCCAAGCTGAAGGCAGACACTTAACTGACTGAGCCATCTAATGCCCCTCAAAACATGTTTTTAAAGGGATAAATTAAGGCTTAAAAAGAGGGTCTGTTTACATTTTCTCAGTATTTCCACATTGCTTATAACTTTCTATATAATGATAAAAAAAAGACAATTTGGATTTTAAAAAATGTAATTGATTGTTTGGCATTATATAGACCAGTAGTCTCCAAAGTGAACAAGATGTTCCCACTGGACTATAGGAAAAATTTTAGAACTTTGATTATGTTTTTTCCTCATTTTTCTAAAATTTCTTTTTGTACATGTTTCAAGTGAATGCACTATATTAATACAATCTTATCTCTATGTAATTTTTAAGTACATAAAAATACATAAATTCCCATTTAGAGTGCATACTCAAACATGGTAATGATAAAGTATCAGGCACAGCTAACCCCCCCTACACACACACACACACACACACACACACACACACGCGCGCGCGGTATTTTTCTTTTTTTATTTGATAGCATTCCAAATTTTAAACAGGAACACGGCCACCCACTTAAGACCACATTTGTCAGCTTCCCTAGTAGCTAGAAGTGGTCATGGAATGGCTCAGACCAACTGAATGTTGGCAGCCATGATATGCGCAAACTTCAGGTCATGTTCTTAAAAGAAAAGGAGTGTGCCTTTCTTTTTCCTTCTTCTTGCTGGCTGGGATGCAGACATAAGGGTAAGAGCTGGAGCAGCCATCTCAGGCCGCAGGATTAGGAGCCATGTTTCAGGAAGCTAGAAATCACGAGGAAGCTAGGCCTCAAGCCATCACATAAGCTTCCAACTGGTTATGCTTGGATTATTACATGAGAAAGACATAATTGTAATACTCTTAATCACTCTTATCTTTAGATATTTATTAAAGAAGTCAGACCTTTGTCCAGGAACATGCAAGGTGTGCAGTCAAAAAGAAAATTGGAGGGCAGCCTGGGTGGCTCAGCGGTTTGGCGCTGCCTTCAGCCTGGGGCCTGATCCTGGAGACCCGGGATCGAGTCCTGCGTCGGGCTCCCAGCATGGAGCCTGCTTCTCCATCTGCCTGTGTCTCTGGCTCTCTCTCTCTCTCTCTCTGTCTCTCATGAATGAATAAATAAAATCTTTTTAAAAATTGGAGACATCAAGTCTCCAATTGACTTCTTTGTATAGACAATCAGGCCTGCCTCAAGGTGAGAGATACCAATGGAAGAGCTTTGCTTTTTTTTTTCTTTTAATGCCTGTGATTTCACTTCTCATTCATGCCTTCTTCTCTTCTTACTTCTTCTGTGCCTTATAGACATTTAATAAAAACTTAGTACTGTATACTTGAAAGTTGCTATGAGAGTACTATGAGAGTAGAGCTTTTTTTTTTTAAAAAAAGATTTTGTTCATTTATTCATGAGAGACACAGAG
Organism: Vulpes lagopus; assembly: GCF_018345385.1. Taxonomy (NCBI): domain Eukaryota; kingdom Metazoa; phylum Chordata; class Mammalia; order Carnivora; family Canidae; genus Vulpes; species Vulpes lagopus. The sequence goes on from NC_054831.1 coordinate 64,286,170, forward strand.
AGAGGCAGAGACATAGGCAGAGGGAGAAGCAGGCTCTCTGCAGGGACCCCCATGCAGGACTCTAGACGACACCCTGAACCGAAGCTCAACCTCAGAGCCACCCATGCATCCCTATGAGAGTAGAGCTTTAATGTTCTCCCCATAACAACAACAAAATGGTAATTATATGAGGTAAAGGACGTGTTAATACCTTATTGTGATAAGCATTTCACTGTATGTAAGTGTATGAAGTCATTACCTGGTACACTTTATTTATTTATTTATTTATTTTTTTATGGTAAGGAGAAGCAGGCTCCATGCACCGGGAGCCTGATGTGGGATTCGATCCTGGGTCTCCAGGATCGCGCGCTGGGCCAAAGGCAGGCGCCAAACCGCTGCGCCACCCAGGGATCCCCCTGGTACACTTTAAACATATACAGTGTGATACGTCAATTATACCTCAATAAAGTTGGGAAGAAAAAGAAAAACTTACTGATTAACCAGCTGAGTATCGGGGGAAACAGGACGAGAACTAGCATTCACTGAGTACCTACTGTGCACCGGGTATTTTACACATACCATTGCATGAACTTTCATCAACAATCTTTAAAGTAGATAGCATTATTTCTTCCCATTTCCATAGTCAGTGAAACTAAAGCTCAGCAAGATTAAAGAACTGATCCAAGAACAAACAACTGTAAGGAGCAGAGCAAATATTTAAATTCAAATTCAGTTCTACCCAAGCCAAATGCCCACATTCTTCCATTTCTTACTCTTTCGTATTTCAAACCCTTCCTCTTTCAAACTTGCGAACTCTTCCTCTTGTGTCTTCTCTTTCATTTTGCTTCACTTCCTTTATACTCTGCATCCTTCTTCCCTTTCCTCTCCACCTCTAATCCTGTCACCTGAAGCCCAGGACATGTATTTGATAATCCTCTGGAGCAGCCTTTCTCAAACTTGACTTCTCCTGCTCTCTCTTTAGTGTTCTTTTTTTTTTTTTTTTAATTGAAGTGTGGTTGACACATAATGTTACATTAGTTTCAAGTGTACAACATAGTGAGTTGACAAGTTTATATGTTATGCTATGCTCACCACATACTTGACTTTTGATGTGTGCATGTACTTCTAAGTGTATATACAACATATATGCATATCTGTACTTACATATAAAATCTCCATTCTTTTCATAGAAAAATGAAACAACCACCAAAAAGAGTTTTGATGGGTCCTCAGTGTCAGCTTAAATTATTATTAATATGAAATCATTTAAATATTTACAGATATAAAGTTGGCATAAATTCTATTGTGTGTTGTTCTTTTTAAAATTTATTTATTTTCGAGAGACAGAGAGAATATGCATACATGTGAGCACGGGTAGCAGCAGCGGGGAGGCAGAAGAAGAAAAGAATCTCAAGCAGGCTTCACATTCAGTATGGAGCCAACCACCAGGCTTGATTCCATGACCCTGAGATCATGACCTCAGCAGAAAGCAAGAGTCGGCTGCTTAACTGACTGAGCCGCTTAGGTGCGCCCCGATGTGTGTTGTTCTCTTAAAAATTTTTTTAAATTTTTAAGTCAATACAATTCAAACTACCCTTTAATATGACAGATGATATGACTTTGTTGTAAGGACATTCACCATTTACAAAGTTGACATGATGTTGGCTCCTAGCTTTAGTTCACTGTGTGTCATGTGATCATGCCTTTCTCTCATTTTAATTAATTTATCATGGAAACTACCATGATGGCCATTGTTTGTCTAGCCTGTTTTGTGGCTATTTCACCTTTTCTGGGCAAAACACAGTATCTGTGTATTTTCTTTAGCAATTAAAATAGCCTGTCTTTTGGTACCACCACAATCTTAAACACAAATATTAAATCAAAATTCAGACTCCAAGCTCAAAGGCAGGGTCAGCTTATAGGGTGGTCATCCAGATGGAGCACAATATGCTCATACTTTGTTGCCATTGTTTTTTTGTTTTGTTTTGTTTTTGTTTTTGTTTTTATTTTAAGATTTTCTTCATGAGAGAGACAGAGAGAGAGGCAGAGACATAGGCAGAGGGAGAAGCAGGCTCCCTGCAGGGAACCCAATGTGGGATTCAATCCTGGGATCACAACTTGAGTCAAAGGCAGGCACTCAACTACTGAGCCACCCAGGTGCCCCAATTGTCATTGTTTTTTTAATATTATCATCTACACAAGGTCACAAAACTAAAATAAAAGTCATAATTTATGGAGCCTTAATATAAGCAATATGGATCCAAAACTCAAAAGTCCACAGAAAGGAGAGTCCAATGATAGGTTCTCGCCAGGACAATCACACTCCTTGGTACGAAAACAGTTCCTTGTTATAAAGAGAGAAAAAGCTATAAACACAATCCACTGATTAGAGAGCCACGAGCAGGCTGTGGAGATATTGTATCATATAATAAGCCTGGCTTATTTTTCCTTCTGGTGAGGAAAGACCTCTGGCTTCTCCACAGAGAATGGAGAGGCGAAAGGGGGAAAACCACTCTTGTACTCCAGGTCTGTCTCAGTGTGAGCCTAACCAATGTCTCCAAGAGATTACTGTAGAGGAGAAACAGGAGATTATGGCCTATGTGAGCTGTGGTCTTCTCTGCACCCTCACAGGCTTCTCTCCATGGGCCACACTGTACAGATGGGCCACTCTTCTAGTCCCCACTGGATAGCCAGGAGCATTGGCAAAAGGCTATAACCAGGCCTAATCCTAACTCTTCCCTAAAAGTTCTGAGAACAGCTGCATCTTCTAGTGTCAAGAGTGGATCAAACTTTGTATTTGTTGATATCTTTGTTGAAATGCATCCACTATCAATTTAGGAACCTGGGTCAACTTTGGTGAAGCCGGTAAGAATGATTCCCATCCAATTAATAGGACTTCTGCTTCCCACTGCTTCCCATTGGACATACTTGTCCAATCCATCAATGTTTACCGAACCTCTACTACTGCTAAGTGACTAACAGAGCAACTACTACTGTGTGTATGTGTTTATATTTGACTCACTTAACTCTCACGATAAGCAATGAGGAAGTAGTATTATAATTTTCTTTTGCATATGCAGAAATGGGAGCACTGATGGATTAGGTAACTTGCCCAAACAGCTGATCGGTAGCGGAACCACTGGAATCCAGGCAGTGGGGCTCCAGAGCCCACTCAACTCTGTGCTATCCAGCCTCTGTGGCTGGATGCCTGGGGGGATTGCAGTGGAAGGTGGGGTGCTACTTTCCATGTGACAAAAATAGGCTTACATCTCTAGTGGCATCCAACTTGAGAAGGGTTTTGTGGTGGCAAAACCCAAGGTATAGCAAGGTACATGCAGGGTGCTGTTTTCTTAGAACAGGCAAGTGTGAAAATTGTACTCCTAGACTTTTGGGCAGCTTTCCCAAATAATTGATATTTCTTGACCATTAGTAGGCACTTCCCTGCTTGAACTAGACATGGTCTGGCATAAGCTTCTTCAAGCAAGGTTGACCCAGCTAAGGAAAAATTTTTACCCTACAGCGGATTTTAAGGAAACAACAATAGCAATACTACTTCAGTACCCCAACATCTTCATGATGACTGAGTGAAAGCTAAGGCCTTATTGATATGAGGTAGAAAAAAAGTCCGAAGGAAGTCAAAATCATGGCCTGCCAAGTAAGGAATAAAGTCAGATCACAGAACACAAAAGTATTCTAGGAGATGAAGTATGATCTGAATTCTGAGTTTTAGGAGTCAGTGATGAGCAAGTGAAAATGAGATTATACAGTGGAAAAGTCAGATGCTAAACCATCATGCGACCACTAAAACCTGTCAGCAAAGATATGGGGGAATGATGATGAGTTTCAGTCAAGTGAGAAACACAAGATACAAAACTAGAAAATACATGGAAGGAAATAGACCAAAATCTCCACAGTGGTCACCTCTGGGCTTAGGACTGGACAATGCAGACAGTGTGGTGGTTTTAATGAATATTTAGTAATTTTAAATTTCCTTTATATTGTTGAATCCCTATAAGTCATTTGATACTGATTTCATGCAGAGGATAATATTTCATCCAGTGCCATCCCATTTCAGCCATACTGCATCAGCGCTTAGACAATTACTGAAGGAGCTCACTCAGAAATCTGGCCCATGAACAGAGCACTCTGGGCTTTCTTGTCCCTGCCAGCCCTCATTGGTCCTCTCTACTAGACGTTCTTTTTTTTTTTTTTTTTCTACTAGATGTTCTTGCTCATTTTTGAAGATGGCACAAACTGATATCCAGGAGAGCTCTTCCAGGGCTTATATGAAGAGATCATTCTCCAAAATTTCTCTTAAAAAAAAAGTTCATCAGGGGCACCTGGGTGGTTCAGTGGTCAAGCATCTACCTTTGACTCAGGCCATGATCCCAGGGTCCTGGGATGGAGTACTGAGTCGGGCTTCCTGCAGGAAACCTGCTTCTCCCTCTGCCTATGTCTCTGTCTCTCTCTGTGTGTCTCTCATGAATAAATAAAGTCCTTTTTAAAAAAGCTCATTAATTTAAAAACATTTTTTGCATATATGTTCACATATCTCAGAAATCAAAAGTTCAAAACAGTCTGCAATGAAAAATTCTATCCATTAGCCACTCAATGCCTTTCTCAATGCAACTGACTTCATCAGTGTCTTAGGAATCCATCTAGAGATACTGGATGCCTGGCAAATAGATGCACTCACATATATTCACTATCCTCTTTTTTAAATGCAAATGGGAGCATACTAGCCACTCCTGCTCCTTTCATTGAATGGTGTATCTTGGAGTTCACATCACTACACCAAAAGCATTCTCATTCCATTGTATGCCTGCTGACTATATGAATGTACCAGAATTCACTCAAGGCCCTCCAGATTGACATGACACCAGAAAACCCCGACTGACATGACACCAGAAAACAGCGGATTTTAAGGAAACTTTGAAAAGAAACAAAGCCCAAACTTCCTGTTTCTATTAATTTCTCTCTCTCTCTCTCTCTCTCTCTCTCTTTTTTTCTCTTTTCGCTGCTCACTATGCAGGCCAAGATGCAGAAGTCTGGTAATAATGATTTTTGGTGTTTACATTGCTAAAGGTCAAACTCCTTTCGGAATAACAAGACTGAAGGACAAAGTACAGAAGCTTTGCTATTCATTGAGTAAACCTTGGCATGACCGAAAACACCTATTTGGATAATTATATCAGCATTTTGGTGTTTCTCCCTTAAAAGATTAATGTTTAACAATGGGAAACATAAAGTCAAGAAGGAAGAAGGTGGGTGTTCAGCATTTGGATGTTCTCTGTGTGCCTCCTGTCCTCATTGCCAAGTGGGACATGGCCCAGGTGGGGTTTTTCTTAGGCTGAGAAGCCTCAGTGTGGAGAATGTCTGATGGTAAAATCTGGAAAAAGATGCTGACCTTCTCCCTCCTTGTGCCACAGATCTACCTATTTCTACCTGTGGCTCCGTGGTGGCAGCTGTGGCACTCTGGGAGTTACTCAGCCTTTCTGAATCTTACGATTTGCAAATAATAGCAATACTTCCAGTTGGCCTCACAGCGAGATGTGAGGAGCAGCTCAGCCAATCCATGTGAAAATCCGATTGCATCAACTACATTAAGGGTAGAGACAAAGGAGGGGCAGAAAGATGCTATGTAACACATGCGATATAAAGCCAGACAAACCTAGTGTTGAATCCTTCTCTTACTGGCCATGCAGCCAAGGATTGAAGGCCAAGCCTCACTTATTCACTAGATGAGGTAAGAACACTCTCCAGGCTGCAGAATTATGAGGGTGAATTACACACGTGTCTGACAGTCCTCTGAAATGTGTCTACCTTTTCTAGCATTCACATTACTCCTTCTGCCTATCAGAGGATAGAACAAATATGAGGTCTTCAAAACAATTCAAGGAGCTCAGGCTAGAGCAAAGGACCGTAGGAGGGAAACTAATGCAGATATCCTCAGGGCATCAGAAGAAATGCAACATTAATTACAGATGGAGGAAAGAGTACCCAAGGGGCATGGAGAGGCTGGCAGGGGTAGTTCAAGGAAGGCTTCGAAAGCTGTGTCAAGGAGTTCAGCATCATCTAGGTCTGTCATTTTCAGGATGGAACAAAGTGTCACAAGATCCCACAGTGGGCCTTCTCAGGGGAAAAACCGTCCATAATCAATACAGTGTGACTTTGGGCCACGAGAAAATCCCATGATCCCTTATTAAATTTTGCATACTTTGTCTTATGCCAGGAATTGCACTATTCAGTGATATCTTCTTCAATGTTCAGGAGGTGCTGGGCTATCTGCAGTGCAGTTAAGAGATAGGGAGGCCAGAAAAGTGGTACTTGGTAACCTGGGCCTGGTAACAGAGCCTGGACTGTCTCCATTGTACAACAATATGAATATGCCCTTTATGAGTGGGCAGAGGCAGGGCCGGAACCTGCTCTCAGCAGCCAGTGGAAAGGGCACTGGGCTGAGGTCACCTGCTGTGTGACCTTAGGGAAGTCACTGAACCTCTCTGGGCCTCAGAAACCTTTCACCATTAACCCCATGATTCTAGTTTTCAAAGCCTTTCCCAAGAGTATAAGGATAAAGAATGGGCTCCTGAGAGTACTAACGTGGAGAAAAGAAAAGTTTCACAGAATAGGGGAGTGGGGAGGAGTAGCAAAGAAATTGGAAACAGATCTAGGAGATCACAAACAACTGCCTGACATCACCTCTGTGTGTATTAGTGAGGAAGGGGACAATCTGGGTTATGAGGTATTAACGTGGACCCATTTTCAAGTTGGGAGACAGACCATGAGTCACCTCCTCAAGTACCTGCTTGCAAGCACTGAATGAGGAGTATGGGATACTGTGGTTTCTGTGGACTTTGGGTTCCAGCAGGGGGGACGTATGACAAGCAGGCAGGAACACTTGGAATGTGGGAAGGGCAAGCTGAAGGATGGAGAGCCTGCAGGCCCCATTCTTCATTAGTGCCCTTTGCCTGACACTCAGCCTGGGAAGGAGCCAGGGTCCTCGGCTCTAACCCTCCAGTCATCGGTCCCAAAAGCTAGGGCTTGATGGGAAACAAATGAACAAGTGTTCAGGTCCTTGAGACTCCTTGGAGGGAGAGCTGAGAGACTGGGGTGAGGGAGCAGACACCAAGGCTTTCTCAATGCCAGAGGCCCTTGCCAGAAGTTCTCCTGGAACTGAGAACCTCAAAGACAGTACAAGGCTCCTGAGCAACCCTCACACAAGTGTGGTAGGAATCAACCGGGTGCAGGACAGCAGGTGCCACTGAGCAACTTTGGAAAGATCTGGAAAAGAATCTCAAGGCCTCACCAGGATTTGGTACTAAGAAGAACCAACTGCCCCTGCCACTGCCTACTCTAGGGGCTGGCTGTTATTTTAAAATGAGGCAGAGGGGCACCTGGGGGGCTTATTGGTTGAGTGTCTGCCTTTGGCTCAGGGCGTGAGGGGTCCTGGCCCGCTTCTCCCTCAGCATGTGTCTCTGCCTATCTCTGTGGGTCTCTCATGAATAAATAAATACAATCTTTAAAAAATAAAATAAAATGAGGCAGAGCTTCCTTTGAAGGATAGGGGCCATCTCTCCTGAGAACAGAGAGTGGGAAGAAAAAGATGTTGGACCTCAGCAGTGGGTGGAGAGCCTTGCAGCTCAGGGGACCAGTTCTGTCCCTGTCTCACGAAGTACCTGGAACCTGTTGATCTTGTCCCTCTCCATGTTTCCCCACTGCCCAGAGGATCCACAAAATGTGGAGGGAGGGGCTGGAATGAGAGTTGGGCCTCTAGCCATTTCCTCAACCAATGGGTTGCTTCCAGAGGGAGAGGGCAGCCATCCACACTGCTGTGACCTCCAGTGACCCAGAGAAAATTTCCTTTATTAGTGGTGAAGTCTTTCTTCTTTTTATTAGAGAAAAGAACAATCATGTCTTACTTACATGCATGCCCACACCAATACTCCAGTATCAGCGTCTGCAAGCCTAGCCCTTCTTCCCAATAGGACTGGTCTCCAGACCGTGGTTCTCGAAGGGGAAAATAGTAGGGGTGAGGAGCAAGAGGGTGAAGGGGGTTATGTCTGGAGCAAGTAAGTACCTCTTTCCCTCCTGCCCCATGCTCATCCACGAAGCTCCAGGAACTGCCCAGAATCTCCATGCTACTAGCTCTGCTCAGCCTCACGGGGCAGTAAGGTTTCCAGGGCACTTATTATCTCACCTGGGTGCCCAGAATAATTTTCTGTACTCTACCACAAACTCACCGAGCATACATAAGATGGTTTTCTGCGCAAGCTCACTTAAAATCACATTGGGTAAAAAGATATACATATACACACCTACTGACTCCCCAAACCCCTAGGGCCCCCCAACATATCCATGACACAAACACTTTCTCAAGATCCACCTAGATCTATCAGAGAAGGCCTCTCAGCCTCTTGAAGAGACAGCCTTTGTAGGCTGTAATCCAATCTTTCCTTCACTGAAGGGCCAGCAATATCCAAAGATAAGGCTTTGAGGTCTGATCATTCCTTACTCTTCCAAAGTCCTTAGATTGATCCAAGAGCATGCTCCCACTTAATTTCAGTCTAACCAAGTGAGGGAAGGAGATTGAGGGCCTATTAAACGTAAAGAGAATAGGGTGCACACCACCAGCTGGCTAGATCTGGGGTCCTGACGCCCAACCCCAACAGCTTCCTTCCCTCTGAGGTGAGAAAGATAAATCTAGATGCAGGAAATTGCAGCTCAGGGTCTGACTCAGGGTACTTGTGCACATTTTCACCACCTTAAGGATAACCATTTCACTAGGAAGGGGCAACCGCTGACACACGAAAGAACTTGCCTTAAAACTATAAGTCTCTGAGTTAAAGTTACTCGGGGTTTTTGACAGTTCAGGGTGTGGTAATCTCTCATCTTCTAGTCCTATGTAACTTTTGCACACAACTTTTGGGTCTCAGAATTGAATCAAATGCGGTGTGATATCTAAATCCAAAGAAGCGTGTTGAAATTGCTGTTCTTAAAAGGCCTGGCCTCGGATTTTGAGAGGAGCCTGAAACCCGCCCCTCGAAGCCTCTGGTGAGACAAGTGTCTGGAAAAGGAAGCGGCTGACCCACGAAGCCCTTGGCTCTCAGTCCTCTGTTGAGAGAACAGAGAACTTTACTCTCCCGGGGTGCAAGTTGGAGCTTGGCTTTTTACAAGAATTGCCCCGACCTTCAAAGTGTCTCTTAAGCTGAAGAATTCACGCCGCCTCGCAGGCTGTGGGAAAGCGTGTCGTGGGCAGAGCGCACACGTTTTGTGTTTGGGTGTGGTTGCTGTTGTTGTTTAAATTTTTATCTTAAGGTCAAGAAAGAATAAACCTCATTCAGGGACCGTCCCGGTGGCCAGCCGGAAAGGTGAGGGGCTCGGGCTCTGAAAGGGTTCACCCTCGGCCCTTTAACTTTCACGCCCTCCCTCCGGACCGCTCCAGAGCAGACGGGTCCTTTGGCTTCTTTTGTATCAGGTTTTACTGCTCCGGACCCCTGGCGGCTCTGGGTTTGCTCTCAGAAGAAAGGTGCCCCCCGGAGCCGCTCTCCGAGGCCGCCCCTCCTGGGTGCCCAGGTCTCCCTCGGGGCGGGGCGGGGCGGAGGGGGCCGCAGGCTCGCGCCCCGGGCTCCGCGCAGGGTCTGGAGCAGCCGGGAGCGCGCCGCGTCGCCTCGCAGCCCCGCCGGCGCACACCGCGCACCCCGCACCGCGCACCGCACACCGCGCACCGCACACCGCGCACCGCACACCGCGCACCGCGCACACTTGGCCCGGGTCCTCGCGGCGCGGGCGAGGGGCGGAGGCCCGGCGGGACTCGGGCGGGAGGCCGGCGCGCGGCCGGGGTGCGGGTGGCGAGGGGACCCCTGGGCGGCCCAGGCTGCCTGCCCGGGCCTCGGCGCCCACTGCCAGGAGGAGCGAGCTCCGCGGGCAACCCGCTCCGCCGCCGCCGCCGCCGCCGCCGCGCACCCACGGGACCTTCGGTGGCAGCGCCGCGCCCCGCGCCCCGCGCCCCGCGCCCCGCGCCCCGCGCCCCGCGGCGGCAGGGCCCGGCTCCGCGCGGCGCGCGGGGACAGCGGACGGACGCCCCCGGGAGCCCCGCAGGTGCCCCCGGGAGCCTCGCCGGCGGGGCGGGCCGCGCGGGCCCCGCCTCCGCTTCGCCCCGGGAGCTCCCACTGGGAGGAGAGCCGCCCCGGCCCCCGCGCCGCCGCCCGGGCCTCGCCGCCCCCTCCCCGCCGGCGCCGGCACCCGCACGCGGTGATTGGCTGGCGCCGCGGGTCCCTGGCACGCGCCTGTGGATGTAGTTATAAGAATCCTCGCGTGCCGGCCCTCAGCTCCAGCGAGTCGGCGCAGCCCTCCCCGGCGCAGCGCGGGCCCGGCCAGAGCCCAGCGGCCGCCGACACTGCAGGGAGGCCGGGGGCGGGCAGCGCGCCCGTCCGCCCCGCCGCCCGCGCCCCGCCCGGAGGGAGGGGGCCGCCGCGTCCAGCTCCCGGAGGAGCCCCTGGGGCCCGCGGCGGCGCGGAGCATGGACGCGGTGCTGCTGGAGCACTTCCCCGGGGGCCTGGACGCCTTCCCGTCGCCTTACTTGGACGAGGAGGACTTCTTCACCGACCAGTCCTCCCGGGACCCCCTGGAGGACGGCGATGAGCTGCTGGCCGACGAGCAGGCCGAGGTGGAGTTCCTCAGCCGCCAGCTGCACGAGTACTGCTGCCGCGACGGGGCGTGCCTGCTGCTGCCGCCCGCGCCCTCGGCCGCCCCGCACGCGCTCGCCCCGCCGCCCCCGGGGGGCCCCGGCGAGCCGGAGGGCGGCGGCTACTGCCGCGCCGCAGGGGCGCCCCCCGGCGGCTTCCCCTACTCGCCCGGCTCGCCGCCCTCGTGCCTGGCCTACCCGTGCGCGGGGGCGGCGGCGCTGTCCCCCGGAGCCCGGCTGCGCGGTCTGGGCGGCGCGGCGGCGGCGGCGGCGGCGGCGGCGCGGCGGCGGCGGCGGGTGCGCTCCGAGGCGGAGCTGCAGCAGCTGCGGCAGGCGGCCAACGTGCGCGAGCGGCGGCGCATGCAGTCCATCAACGACGCCTTCGAGGGCCTGCGCTCGCACATCCCCACGCTGCCCTACGAGAAGCGCCTCTCCAAGGTGGACACGCTGCGCCTGGCCATCGGCTACATCAACTTCCTCAGCGAGCTGGTGCAGGCCGACCTGCCGCTGCGCGGGGGCGGCGCGGGCGGCGGCGGGGGGCCGGGCGGCGGCGGGCGCCTGGGCGGGGACAGCCCCGGAGGCCAGGCCCAGAAGGTCATCATCTGCCACCGGGGCACCCGTAAGTGCGTCCGCCGGCCGGCCCCGGGAGACGGGGACGGGCACGGGAAGGGCCCGGAGGGGCTGGGGGAACCGGCCCGCGGGCCGACCGACGGGCCGAGAGGTGACGGTCCGTGGGCGCCGGCGACCTGGAGCACGGGGTGGCGCCTCGCGGGGCGGGGGCGGCGGGGCGTTCCGCCTCTTGACCGCGGCTGCGAGCGCGTGCGTCCCAGACTGACTTGCAGCTCCGGGGATTCCGGGGAGGGGGCGCTGGGGGGCTAGGGGAGCGGAGGAAGAGGGTTCGTTCTAACGGGAACCAAAGACGCCCGTCCCGTCGCGGCCGCGCCCAGGAGGGGATCCTGCAGGACCGGAGGGCACCGCTGGGAATAGAGTTGGACGTTCATGGTCTGTTTTCTCTTCTCACCTCCTCAGGGTCCCCCTCCCCCAGCGACCCGGATTACGGCCTCCCTCCCCTTGCAGGACATTCCCTCTCATGGACTGATGAAAAGCAACTCAAAGAGCAAAATATTATCCGAACAGCCAAAGTGTGGACCCCAGAGGACCCCAGAAAACTCAACAGCAAATCTTCCTTCAACAACATAGAAAACGAGCCGCCCTTTGAGTTTGTGTCCTGAGAAGTCCCAGACTCGCCTGAGGATCTGATTATGTCTCTGTGCATATTGTACATGTAAATATCTATAATGTAATTTAAGAATCACATTTTTTTCTAATGGCAATCAACTGTTTGTTATTTATCTATTTATTATCCTGTCGAGTTAATGAAATAGACGATCTCTTTTTAAGTATATAATTTATATAATTTATCCTGATTTTCTAAAAAATATGCAATAGCCTATGATCTCCCCCAGCACCTTTGGCAGACCTCTGCGTTGTTGGAAGAACTCTGGCCGGAAAACGTCATGCTAATTTATTGCCAGATATGGCTTATTTCTAAGCGACGTTAATAAATGCGATTTACACCTTTTTCTAAAAGTTATTTGTTTCATATATGATGAGGGTAACTATGTTTTTAGAAGAATTAACTTAGTCTGTAAAAGATAACTGAACCAGACATGCAAAATGTAGCTATCTAGTAATAAACCTCGTTTTAGTTCGATTTAGCTGAAAGTGGGTGGGTGGGCTGGACGGTTAGGCCCCAAGTCTCCAAGAGGACCCTCCATCTGCATTTGCTGCCCTACATGGTAAATTTGGCCTGTATTTTTATCCTATCCTCCAAACACCCTAAGAGGGAAATAGATCATGGTGTATTTATTATTCCCATTTTTCAGAGGGGAAAGCCAGGGCCGGGAGAGGAATATGTGACTTACTCAAGGTCACCTCTACCCTGTCGAACCATAGGGCTTGAGGTGAATTGGGTCCAGGGAGAACAGGAGGCTACTTTCCCGGCTGGCCAAGGGAGGGGGGCACCGGTGCTTCCAAGGGCTGCCCTTGAGCTTGCCCTGTGACCCATCCCTTCTGTAGTAACAGCATTAGGTATGTGGACCTCGGAGGACTCCTCTCAAAGGAGATGGGGTAGACGACTGTGCCAAGGCCCGGAGACCCCTCGGATGCCTCCCAGCAAAATCCAGGGTCCTTTCAATAAGGCGAGGAGCCCGCTCCTCCGCCACTCGTGCAGCTGAATTATTTTTAAAACCGACTCGGTTTGGTCTCCAGCAGAATCTCGTCTTCCTTGGCAAGCAGCCTGGGGAGAAGGCGAGCGTCCCGAGGAGGGAGCCCCCTAGCGAAGGGGAGAGGCGCCGGGGCGCGGCCGGGGGCGCTCACTGGGAAAGCCCCGGAGACCCGGCTTCCGCGGGTCTCCTGCGAGGCTGCCCGGGGCCTCGGGGCTCCAGGGGCGCCCTCCGCTGTGGGCCCGGGGCCCCGCGCGCGCGGCGGGCGCGCACCTTGCCGCGGAGTCACGGGCCCCCGCGCCTGCAGGCCCGGCCAAGGCGAGGTGCCCAGC